>NC_089195.1:607500-790000 GCF_963930695.1 Labrus bergylta | reverse complement strand
CTTACCTTTCTTCATAAGCCTTACGCTGACCTTTCTACTAAACCTAACCATTTCACCAAAACACTTACACCTCCTCCTAGAACTGTCGGATCCAATGCAGGTGGGTCTGAAACACACACACACAAAAATTCAGGTCAGTAACTATCACCATTCAGGAGTTGGGAACTTCAATGTCAACATATGTAATTCAATTGGTTTTAAGTTCATAACTTTGCCCAGGAAGGTGCTAGACACCTGGTTCTGACTGATCCAGAGTTGGACTGAGCCCAGCTACTCGTTTCTATAATTTGGAGATAGCGCCACCTAGCTGAAAAAAAATATGGAACATTTTTAATTGTATTACATATACCTTTCGACTCCAAGTGGCCTGAAACGTGCTCCTAAATACTTTCTGGGGGAACTTTTTTCAACAAAACACTTAGTCATTAGGGTAAGACGTTTAAGGTCATAACTCCACAACGGTACGTCCAGACTCTGTCTGCCATAATTCGGGTACACTGAACACGCAGGACTTGTCCCCGAGTCTCTTTCTTCCGTTCCCAAGATGTGGCCAAAACGAAGTCCGACCAATCAACTTTGAGCACTTCCCGACGTCATAGAGACTCGAGAATGGTACCGTTGGATAGGCCGTGCCCCTTTTTGGGGGGTAGCATCTTGGTTCCAAATCTATGCGACCAACCAATCAAAAGTTATTAGAAATTTTCAACGTGCTAGGGGGTAGCACGTCGGTTAATACCCCCTTTCCCCTAACCCCCTACCCAATTTTTACTATCATTTCACATGGGTGGACGTTTTCACCTATAACTCCTGACCCTGACTCCGGAGAGACTCCAAAACCACATCAGTCTGCCATAATTCGGGTACGCTGAACACGCTGGTCTTATCCCCGAGACTCTACGACCTTCCGTTCAAAAGTTGGAAATTTGGAAATATTAAAAATAATTTAAATTTAGCCCCTACAGACCAAACCCGACGTTGTAGAGACTCATGGGTGGTACCGTTGGAAAGCCCATGGTCGATATAGTGGCAACCACCAAGGTTTCCAGAACGCTACGACAGGTATTCACTGTAAGTATCACTTTATGGCTCAAACAATTTTGAGCTCAGCTTCACAAGATACGCTTAATTTGATTACTAAAGCTGTTAATAGCATTGTGTTGCTCAGGAAATAATGATTTTGATGTTATTTCATGTAACTGTGCTCATTTTTTACCAGCACAGCTGTTTCATCTAATTTTGTCTGAATTACTCGTAACAGTATTTTTCCTTTGAAACGACACTTTGAGTTAGAAAATTTAGTCAAGAACAGGTTTTCACTGTAAGTGTCACTTTATGTCTCAAAAACATGTTTTATATCAATTTTGACCTCAGCTTCACAAGATACGCTTAATTTGATCAGTATGTTGATTTTAATGTTGTTTAATGTAACTGCGCTCATTTTTTACCAGCACAGCTGTTTCATCTAATTTTGTCTGAATTACTCATAACAGTATTTTTCCTTTGAAACGACACTTTGAGTTAGAAAATGTAGTCAGAACAGGTAAGTGACACTTTATGTCTCAAAAACACGTTTTATGTAACTTTCGATCTCAGCTTCACAAGATACGCTAAATTTGATCACTAAAGATGTTAATAGCGTTGTCTGTGCTCAGGGAATGTTAATTTTGATGTTATTTCATGTAACTGCGCTCAGCTTCAGATTTTGTCTGATTTACTCCTACTAACAGTTTTTTGTTTTTGAAACAACACTTTGACTGAGAAAATGTAGTCAGAACAGGTAAGTGTCACTTTATGTCTCAAAAACATGTTTAATGTCAATTTTTAGCTCAGTGTCAGACAAAGCCATAACAACACAGAGACACAACAAAAAGACACAACACAACAACAGAACGATACAAAGACTCAGCAACACAACACAGAGACACAAAGACACAACACAACAACACAAAGACACAAAACAACACAACAGAGACACAACAACATCACAGCAACAAAACAACACAACAACACAACAGAGACACAACAACATCACAGCAACAAAAAAACACAAAGACACAATAACAAAAAGACACAGACACAACAAATAACACGACACAGACACAAAGACAAAACAACATTAAGACACAACATCAAAACGACAAAAAGACACAGCAACACAACACAGATACATCACAACACAAAAAGACAACGACACAAAGACACAACAAAACAATAACACAGAGACACAAAGACACAACAGCACAACGACACAAAGACACAACACAGACACAAAGACACAACAACACAATGATACAAAGACACAACAACACAACACAGATACACAACAACACAAAGACATAACAAAAACACACAAAAACACAGAGACACAGATACACAACACAGATACACATCAACAACAACAGAGAGACACAAAGAAACAACAACACAGACAGAACAAAATAACACAACGTCACAGAGACACAAAGACATATCAAAACAAAGACACAACAACAACACAGAGACACAGATACACAACACAACACAGATACACTTCAACAACAAAACAAAGACACAACAACACAAAGACACAGACATAACACAACGTCACAGAGACACAAAGACACAACAACACAACTCAACGTCACAAAGACACAACAACAACACAGAGTCAAAAAGACACAACAAAACAACACAACGACACAGACAGAAAGACACAACAACACAAAGTCACAACAACACAAGGACACAAAGACACAACAGCACAACACTGATACACAATAACAACAACACAAAGGCACAAAGACACAAAAACACAACAACACAAAGACACAACAACAACACAAAAACACAACGACACAGACAAAACAACACAAAGACACAAAGACACAACAACAAAAACAACAACAACACAAAAACACAACAACAACAACACAAAGACACAACAAGAACAACAGAAAGACACAATAACAACAACACAACAACACAAAGACACAGACACAATAACAACAACACAACAACACAAAGACACAGACACAACAACACAGAGACAAAGACACAAAGACACAACGACACAAAGACACAACAACACAAAGACACAAAAACAAAATAACAACAACACAAAGACACAACAACAACAACAACAACAACACAAAGACACAATAACAACAACACAACAACACAAAGGCAACACAGAGAAACAAAGACACAACGACACAAAGACACAACACAACAACACAAAGACACAACACAGAGACACAAAGACACAACAACACAACAACACAAAGACACAACAACAACAACAACACAAAAACACAAAAATACAAAAACACAACGACACAGACAAAACAACACAAAGACACAAAGACACAATGACACAAAGACACAACAACAACAACGACACAACAACACAACACTGATAAACAACAACAACAATACAATGACATACAGACACAACAACACAGATACACAATGACACAAAGACACAAAGACACAACAACGACACAAAGACACAACAACAACAAAACAACACAACAACAACACAGACACAATAACACAACGACACAACAACAACACAAAAACACAATAACAACAACACAGAGGTACAACAACAACAACAACACAAAGACACAACAACACAACACAACGTCACAAAGACACAACGACACAACACAAAGACACAACAACACAAATACACAACGACACAACAAAACAACACAATGACACAGAGACAAAAAGACACAACAACACAAAGACACAACACAACAACACAGAGACAAAAAGACACAAAGACACAACAACACAAAAACACAACAAAACAACACAACGACACAGAAAAAAAGACACAACAACACAAAGACACAATGACACAAAGACACAACAACAACAACACAAAGACACAACAACATAAAGACACAACAACAACAACAACAACACAAAGACACAACAACACAAAGACACAACAAAACAACACAACGACACAGAAAAAAAGACACAACAACACAAAGACACAATGACACAAAGACACAACAACACAAAGACACAAAGACACAACAACACAAAGACACAAAGACACAACAACAACAACAACACAAAGACACAACAACAACAACAACAACAACACAAAAACACAACAACAACAACAACACAACAACAACAACACAAAGACACAACAAGAACAACAGAAAGACACAATAACAACAACACAACAACACAAAGACACAGACACAATAACAACAACACAACAACACAAAGACACAGACACAACAACACAGAGACAAAGACACAAAGACACAATGACACAAAGACACAACAACACAAAGACACAAAAACAAGACACAACAACAACACAGACACAATAACACAACGACACAACAACAACACAAAAACACAATAACAACAACAGAACAACACAAAGTCAAAAAGACACAAAGACACAAAGACACAAAGACACAGACACAACAACACAACACAATGTCACAAAGACACAATGACACAACACAAAGACACAACAACACAAAGACACAACGACACAACAAAACAACACAATGACACAGAGACAAAAAGACACAACAACCCAAAGACACAACACAACAACACAGAGACAAAAAGACACAAAGACACAACAACAAAACACCACAAAGACACAACAACACAAAGACACAACAAAACAACACAACGACACAGAGAGAAAAATACACAAAGACTCAGAGATACAACAACACAAAAACACAACTAAACAACACAACGACACAGAAAAAAAGACACAACAACACAAAGTCACAACAAGACAACAACACAAAGACACAATAACAACAACACAAAGGCACAAAGACACAACAACACAAAGACACAATGACACAAAGACACAACAACAACAACAACAACACAAAGACACAACAACAACACAAAGACACAACAACAACAACACAGAGACAAAAAGACACAAAGACACAACAACACAAAAACACAACAAAACAACACAACGACACAGAAAAAAAGACACAACAACACAAAGACACAATGACACAAAGACACAACAACAACAACACAAAGACACAACAACATAAAGACACAACAACAACACAAAGACACAACAACACAAAGACACAACAAAACAACACAACGACACAGAAAAAAAGACACAACAACACAAAGACACAATGACACAAAGACACAACAACACAAAGACACAAAGACACAACAACACAAAGACACAAAGACACAACAACAACAACAACAACACAAAGACACAACAACAACAACAACACAAAAAACACAACAACAACAACAACACAACAACAACAACACAAAGACACAACAAGAACAACAGAAAGACACAATAACAACAACACAACAACACAAAGACACAGACACAATAACAACAACACAACAACACAAAGACACAGACACAACAACACAAAGACACAGACACAACAACACAGAGACAAAGACACAAAGACACAATGACACAAAGACACAACAACACAAAGACACAAAAACAAGACACAACAACAACACAGACACAATAACACAACGACACAACAACAACACAAAAACACAATAACAACAACAGAACAACACAAAGTCAAAAAGACACAAAGACACAAAGACACAGACACAACAACACAACACAATGTCACAAAGACACAATGACACAACACAAAGACACAACAACACAAAGACACAACGACACAACAAAACAACACAATGACACAGAGACAAAAAGACACAACAACCCAAAGACACAACACAACAACACAGAGACAAAAAGACACAAAGACACAACAACACAAAGACACAACAAAACAACACAACGACACAGAGAGAAAAATACACAAAGACTCAGAGATACAACAACACAAAAACACAACTAAACAACACAACGACACAGAAAAAAAGACACAACAACACAAAGTCACAACAAGACAACAACACAAAGACACAATAACAACAACACAAAGGCACAAAGACACAACAACACAAAGACACAATGACACAAAGACACAACAACAACAACAACACAAAGACACAACAACACAAAGACACAACAACAACAACAACACAAAGACACAACAACAACACAAAGACACAACAACAACAACACAACAACAACAACAACAACACAATAACAACAACAACACAAAGACAAAGACACAAAGACACAACGACACAAAGACACAACAACACAAAGACACAAAAACAAAATAACAACAACACAAAGACACAACAACAACAACAACAACACAAAGACACAATAACAACAACACAACAACACAAAGACAACACAGAGACACAAAGACACAACGACACAAAGACACAACACAACAACACAAAGACACAACACAGAGACACGAAGACACGAAGACACAACAGCACAACGACACAAAGACACAACAACACAACACAGATACACAACCACACAGAGACACAAAGACATAACAAAAACACACAACAACACAGAGACACAGATACACAACACAGATACACATCAACAACAACAGAGAGACACAAAGAAACAACAACACATAGACAGCACAAAATAACACAACGTCACAGAGACACAAAGACATATCAAAACAAAGACACAACAACAACACAGAGACACAGATACACAACACAACACAGATACACATCAACAACAAAACAGAGACACAAAGACACAATAACACAAAGACACAGCAACAGAGTCAAAAAGACACATAGACAAGACACAATGTCACAGAGACACAAAGAGACAAAGACACAACAACACAACACTGATACACAACAACAACAACACAACGGCAAACAGACACAAAGACACAACAACACAGAGACACAAAGTCACAACAACACAGAGACACAACAACAAAAAGACACAATAAAACAACACAACGACACAGAGACAAAAAGAAAACGACACAAAGTCACAACAACACAGAGCCACAACAACACAGACACAACACAACGACGAAGAGACAAAAAGACACAAAGACACAACAACACAACACTGATAAACAACAACAACAATACAATGACATACAGACACAACAACACAACACAGATACACAATGACACAAAGACACAAAGACACAACAAAGACACAACAACAACACAGACACAATAACACAACGACACAACAACAACACAAAAACACAATAACAACAACACAACAACACAAAGTCAAAAAGACACAAAGACACAAAGACACAGACACAACAACACAACACAATGTCACAAAGACACAACGACACAACACAAAGACACAACGACACAACAAAACAACACAATGACACAGAGACAAAAAGACACAACAACACAAAGACACAACACAACAACACAGAGACAAAAAGACACAAGACACAACAAAAAAACACCACAAAGACACAATAACACAAAGACACAACAAAACAACACAACGACACAGAGAGAAAAATACACAAAGACTCAGAGACACAACAACACAAAAACACAACTAAACAACACAGAAAAAAAGACACAACAACACAAAGTCACAATAACAACAACAAAACAACACAAAGGCGCAAAGACACAACAACACAAAGACACAACAACAACAACACAACGACACAGAGACAAAAAGACCCAACACAAAGACACAACAAAACAACGACACAGAGACAAAAAGACACAACAACACAAAGACACAACAACACAAGGACACAAAGACACAACAGCACAACAACAACAACACAATGACATACAGACACAGAAACAACAACACAGAGACACAAAGTCACAACAACACAACACAGATACACAAAGACACAACGGCACAAAGGCACAACGACAAAGACACAAAGACACAACAACACAAAGACACAAAGACACAACAACGACACAAAAACACAAAAACACAATAACAACAACACAAAGGCAAAAAGACACAACAACACAAAGACACAACAACAACACAAAGACACAACAAGACAAACACACAACAACAAAGACACAAAGGCACAACGACAAAGACACAACAACACACAGACACAACGAGACAAAGGCACAACGACACAAAGACACAACAACACAAGGACACAACAACAACACAACGACACAGAGACAAAAAGACACAACAACACAAAGACACAGCACAACGACACAGAGACAAAAAGACACAAAGACACAACAACAAAACACCACAAAGACACAACAAAACAACACAACGACACAGAGAGAAAAATATACAAAGACTCAGAGACACAACAACACAAAAACACAACAAAACAACACAACGACACAGAAAAAAAGACACAACAACACAAAGTCACAACAACACAAAGACACAATAACAACAACACAACAACACAACAACACAAAGACACAACAACACAAAGACACAATAACAACAACACAACGACACAGAGAAAAAAAGACACAACAAAACAATGACACAGAGACAAAAAGACACACAACAACACAAAGACACAACAACACAAGGACACAAAGACACAACAACACAATAACAACAACACAACGACACAGAGACAAAAAGACACAACACAAAGAGACAACAAAACAACGACACAGAGACAAAAAGACACAACAACACAAAGACAGAAAGACACACCAACACAAGGACACAAAGACACAACAGCACAACAACAACAACACAATGACATACAGACACAAAGACACAACAACACAGAGACACAAAGTCACAACAACACAACATAGATACACAAAGACACAACGGCACAAAGGCACAACGACAAAGACACAAAGGCACAACGACAAAGACACAACAACACACAGACACAACGACTCAAAGGCACAACGACACAACAACACAAGGACACAACAACACAAGGACACAAAGACACAACAGCACAACAACAACAACACAATGACATACAGACACAGAAACAACAACACAGAGACACAAAGTCACAACAACACAACACAGATACACAAAGACACAACGGCACAAAGGCACAACGACAAAGACACAAAGACACAACAACACAAAGACACAAAGACACAACAACGACACAAAAACACAAAAACACAATAACAACAACACAAAGGCAAAAAGACACAACAACACAAAGACACAACAACAACACAAAGGCACAACAAGACAAACAAACAACAACAAAGACACAAAGGCACAACGACAAAGACACAACAACACACAGACACAACGAGACAAAGGCACAATGACACAAAGACACAACAACACAAGGACACAACAACAACACAACGACACAGAGACAAAAAGACACAACAACACAAAGACACAGCACAACGACACAGAGACAAAAAGACACAAAGACACAACAACAAAACACCACAAAGACACAAAAAAACAACACAACGACACAGAGAGAAAAATATACAAAGACTCAGAGACACAACAACACAAAAACACAACAAAACAACACAATGACACAGAAAAAAAGACACAACAACACAAAGTCACAACAACACAAAGACACAATAACAACAACACAACAACACAAAGACACAACAACACAAAGACACAATAACAACAACACAACGACACAGAGACAAAAAGACACAACAAAACAATGACACAGAGACAAAAAGACACACAACAACACAAAGACACAACAACACAAGGACACAAAGACACAACAACACAATAACAACAACACAACGACACAGAGACAAAAAGAAAACGACACAAAGTCACAACAACACAGAGCCACAACAACACAGACACAACACAACGACGAAGAGACAAAAAGACACAAAGACACAACAACACAACACTGATAAACAACAACAACAATACAATGACATACAGACACAACAACACAACACAGATACACAATGACACAAAGACACAAAGACACAACAACAACACAGACACAATAACACAACGACACAACAACAACAACACAAAAACACAATAACAACAACACAACAACACAAAGTCAAAAAGACACAAAGACACAAAGACACAAAGACACAGACACAACAACACAACACAATGTCACAAAGACACAACGACACAACACAAAGACACAACGACACAAGAAAACAACACAATGACACAGAGACAAAAAGACACAACAACACAAAGACACAACACAACAACACAGAGACAAAAAGACACAAGACACAACAAAAAAACACCACAAAGACACAATAACACAAAGACACAACAAAACAACACAACGACACAGAGAGAAAAATACACAAAGACTCAGAGACACAACAACACAAAAACACAACTAAACGACACAGAAAAAAAGACACAACAACACAAAGTCACAATAACAACAACAAAACAACACAAAGGCGCAAAGACACAACAACACAAAGACACAACAACAACAACACAACGACACAGAGACAAAAAGACCCAACACAAAGACACAACAAAACAACGACACAGAGACAAAAAGACACAACAACACAAAGACACAACAACACAAGGACACAAAGACACAACAGCACAACAACAACAACACAATGACATACAGACACAGAAACAACAACACAGAGACACAAAGTCACAACAACACAACACAGATACACAAAGACACAACGGCACAAAGGCACAACGACAAAGACACAAAGACACAACAACACAAAGACACAAAGACACAACAACGACACAAAAACACAATAACAACAACACAAAGGCAAAAAGACACAACAACACAAAGACACAACAACAAAAGGACACAACAACAACACAACGACACAGAGACAAAAAGACACAACAACACAAAGACACAGCACAACGACACAGAGACAAAAAGACACAAAGACACATCAACAAAACACCACAAAGACACAACAAAACAACACAACGACACAGAGAGAAAAATATACAAAGACTCAGAGACACAACAACACAAAAACACAACAAAACAACACAACGACACAGAAAAAAAGACACAACAACACAAAGTCACAACAACACAAAGACACAATAACAACAACACAACAACACAAAGACACAACAACACAAAGACACAATAACAACAACACAACGACACAGAGACAAAAAGACACAACAAAACAATGACACAGAGACAAAAAGACACACAACAACACAAAGACACAACAACACAAGGACACAAAGACACAACAACACAATAACAACAACACAACGACACAGAGACAAAAAGACACAACACAAAGAGACAACAAAACAACGACACAGAGACAAAAAGACACAACAACACAAAGACAGAAAGACACACCAACACAAGGACACAAAGACACAACAGCACAACAACAACAACACAATGACATACAGACACAAAGACACAACAACACAGAGACACAAAGTCACAACAACACAACATAGATACACAAAGACACAACGGCACAAAGGCACAACGACAAAGACACAAAGGCACAACGACAAAGACACAACAACACACAGACACAACGACTCAAAGGCACAACGACACAACAACACAAGGACACAACAATAACAACAACAACACAAAGACACAATAACAACACAAAGACACAACACAAAGAAACAACAACAACAACAACACAAAGACACAAAGACACAACAACAAGAACACAAAGACACAACAACACACAGACACAACAACACAGACACAAAGACACAACAACACAACGACACAGAGACAAAGACACAACAACACAGACACAAAGACACAACACAGAGACACAAAGACACAACAAAACAACGACACAAAGACACAACAACACAATGATACAAAGACTCAACAACACAACACAGGTACACAACATAACAGAGACACAACAACACAGACACAACAACAGAAAGGCACAACAAAAATACACAACAACACAGAGACACAGATACATAACAAAACAACACAGATACACATCAACAACAACACAGAGACACAAAGAAACAACAACACATAGACACAACAAAATAACACAACGTCTAGGCGATACAAAGACACAACAACACAACACAACGCCACAAAGACACAACAACACAACACAAAGACACAACAACACAACACTAATACACAACAACAACAACAACACAATGACATACAGACACAAAGACACAACAACACAAACTCACAACAACATAACACAGATACACAATGACACAAAGACACAACGACACAAAGACACAACGACAAAGACACAACGACAAAGACACAACGACAAAGACATGAAAACACGACAACACAAAGACACAATGGCACAAAGACACAACAACGACACAAAGACACAACAACAACACAAAGACACAACAACACAGACACAAAGACACAACGACACAACGACAAAGACACAACGAAAAAGACATGAAAACACGTCAACACAAAGACACAATGACACAAAGACACAACAACGACACAAAGACAAAACAACAACACAAAGACACAACAACACAGACACAAAGACACAACAACAACACAGAGTCAAAACAACACAGCGACACAGAGACAAAAAGACACACCAACACAAAGACACAACGAAACAACACAACGACACGGACAAAAATACACAACGACACAAAGACACAATGACACAAAGACACAACAACAGAAAGACACAACGACACAACAACACAACACTGATACACAACAACAACAACACAATGACATACAGACACAAAGACACAATAACAGAACACAGATACACAATGACACAAAGACACAACGACAAAGACATAAAGAGACGACAACACAAAGACACAATGACACAAAGACAGAACAACACAGAGTCAAAAAGACACATCACAACGTCACAAAGACACAACAACACAACACAACGTCACAAAGACGCAACAACACAGACACAAAGACACAAAGACAAAAAGACACAACAACACAAAGACACAACAAAAGAACACATCGACACAGAGACAAAAAGACATAACGACACAAAGTCACAACAACACAAAGACTCAACAACACAATGACACAACAACACAAAGACACAACACAACGACACAGAAACAAAAAGACACAAAGACACAACAACACAACACTGATACACAACATCAACAACACAATGACATACAGACACCGAGACACAACAACACAGAGACACAAAGTATCGACAACACAACACAGTTACACAATAACACAATGACACAAGGACACAAAGACACAACGACAAAGACCAAAGACACAAAGACATAAAGACGCAACAACACAAGGACACAACAACACAAAGACACAAGAACACATGGACACAATGACACAACAATGACACAACAACACAAAGACACAATAACAACAACACAACACAACAACACAACAACACAGACACAAAAACACAATAACAACAACACAATGACACAAAGACACAAAGACACAACAACACAGAGACAAAGACACAATAACAACAACACAATGACACAACGACACAACGACACAAAGACACAAAGTCACAAGAACAAGATGACACAACAACACAAAGACACAATAACACAAAGATACAATAACACAAAGACACAAAAACACAGACACAAAAACACTAACAACAACACCACAACACAGACACAAAAACACAATAACAACAACACAACAACAGAACGACACAAAGACACAACACAGATACACAACAACAGAGACACAACAACAACACAGAGACAAAAAAAAACACAACAACACAGAGAAACAGAAACACAACAACACAACACAGACACACATAAACAAGAACACAGAGACACAAAGAAACAACAACACAGACACAACAAAATAACACAACATCACAGAGACACAAAGACATAACAACACAAAGACACAACAACACAGAGTCAAAAAGACACAACAACACAACGACACAACACAAAGGCACAACAACACAACAAAACAACACAACGACACAGAGACAAAAAGACACAACAACACAAAGACACAACGACACAAAGACACAACAATACAAAGACACAACACAGATACAGAAAGACACAACAACACAACACGGATACACAACAACAAAGACACAACGACACAATGACACAAAGACACAACGACACAAAGACACAACAACACAATGACACAAAGTCACAACAACACAATGACACAAAGACACAACGACACAAAGACACAAAGTCACAAGAACAAGATGACACAACAAAACACCACAATGACACAGAGAGACAGAGACACAACAACCACACAACAACGACACAGAGACAAAACAACACAACATAAAGACACAACAACACAGATACACAACAACATCCCAGTAACACAGAGACACAACGACACAACACAACAACACAGATACACAGACACAAACAACACACGACACAACAACACAAAGACACAAAGACACAAAGACACAACATCACAGCAACACAACAACACAATGACAGCGTATCTTGAAAGTGACATGTAACATGTTTTTGAGACATAAAGTGACACTTACTGTTCTGACTAAATTTTCTAACTCAAAAGTGTCGTTTCAAAGTAAAAATACTGTTAGAGGGAGTGATTAAGACAAAATTAGATAAAACAGCTGTACTGGTAACAAATGAGCGCAGTTACATGAAATGACATCAAAATCAACATTCCCTGAGCCAGACAACGCTATTAACAGCTTTAGTGATCAAATTGAGCGTATCTTGCGAAGCTGAGCTCGAAAGTGACATGAAACATGTTTTTGAGACATAAAGTGACACTTACTGTTCAAAACATGTTTCATGTCACTTTCGAGCTCAGCTTCGCAAGATACGCTCAATTTGATCACTAAAGCTGTTAATAGCGTTGTCTGGCTCAGGGAATGTTGATTTTGATATCATTTCATGTAACTGCGCTAATTTCTTACCAGTACAGCTGTTTGAAACGACACTTTGAGTTAGAAAATGTAGAATATCAGTTTGAATAAAGTTGAAAAATTACATATAAAGATTTCAGCTTCAAAAAAGTTGAAAACTTTCATGAAAAGATTTCGGCTTCAAAAAAAATGAAAATTTACATGAAAAGATTTCAGCTTAAAAAAAGTTGAAAATTTTTATGAAGTCTTTCAGCTTCAAAAAAGTTGAAAATTTTCATGAAAAGATTTCTGCTTCAAAAAAGTTGAACATTTTCATGAAAAGATTTCAGCTTCAAAAGATTTGAAGATTTTCATAAAGTCTTTCGGCTTCAAAAAAGTTGAAGATTTTCGCCTTTAAAAAACTTGAAAATTTTTGTGAAGTCTTTCAGCTTCAAAAAAGTTGAAAATTTTCATGAAAAGATTTAGGCTTCAAAAAAGTTGAAAACGTTCATGAAAAGATTTCTGCTTCAAAAAAGTCGAAGATTTTCATGAAAAGATTTCTGCTTCAAAAAAGTTGAAAATTTTCATGAAAAGATTTCAGCTTCAAAAGTTGAAAATTTTCATGAAAAGATTTAGGCTTCAAAAAAGTTGAAAATTTTAATGACAAGATGTCGGCTTCAAAAAAGTTGAAAATTTTTATGAAAAGATTTCTGCTTCAAAAGATTTGAAGATTTTCATGAAGTATTTCTGCTTCAAAAAAGTCTAAGATTTTCATGAAAAGATGTCGGCTTTAAAAAAGTTGAAAATTTAAATGAAAAGATTTCAGCTTAAAAAAAGTTGAACATTTTTATGAAGTCTTTCGGCTTCAAAAAAGTTGAAAACTTTCATGACATTTTTCTGCTTTACAAAAGTCGAAGATTTTCATCAAGCATTTCGGCTTTAAAAAAGTTGAAAATTTTCATGAAAAGATTTCGGCTTCAAAAAAGTTGAAAATTTACATGAAAAGATTTAGGCTTCAAAAAAAGTTGAACATTTTTGCCTTTAAAAAAGTTGAAATTTTTTATGAAGTCTTTCGGCTTCAAAAAAGTTGAAAACTTTCATGACGTTTTTCTGCTTTACAAAAGTCGAAGATTTTCATCAAGTATTTCAGCTTTAAAAAAGTTTTAAATTTTCATGAAAAGATTTCGGCTTCAAAAAAGTTGAAAAGTTTCATGAAGTATTTCGGCTTCAAAAAAGTTGAAGATTTTCATGAAAAGATTTCTGCTTCAAAAAAGTTGAAAATTTTCATGAAAAGATTTCGGCTTCAAAAAAGTTGAAAATTTTCATGAACTATTTCTGCTTCAAAAAAGTTGAACATTTTCATGAAAAGATTTAGGCTTCAAAAAAGTCGAAGATTTTCATGAAAAGATTTCTGCTTCAAAAAAGTTGAAAATTTTCATGAAGTATTTCGGCTTCAAAAAAGTCGAAGATATTCATGAAGTCTTTCGGCTTCAAAAAAGTCGAAGATTTTCATGAAAAGATTTAGGCTTCAAAAAAGTTGAAAATTTTCATGAAAAGATTTCGGCTTCAAAAAAGTTGAAAATTTCCATGAAAAGATTTCTGCTTCAAAAAAGTTGAAAATTTTCATGAAAAGATTTCGGCTTCAAAAAAGTTGAACATTTTCATGTAAAGATTTAGGATTCAAAAAACTTGAAAACTTTCATGAACTATTTCTGCTTCAAAAAAGTTGAACATTTTGATCAAAAGATTTAGGCTTCAAAAAAGTTCAAAATTTTCATGAAATTTTTCTGCTTCAAAAAAGTTGAAAATTTTCATGAAAAGATTTCAGCTTCAAAAAAGTTGAAAATTTTCATGAAAAGATTTCTGCTTCAAAAAAGTTGAAAATTTTCATGAAAAGATTTAGGTTTCAAAAAAGTTGAAAATTTTCATGAAAAGATTTCTGCTTCAAAAAAGTTGAACATTTTCATGAAAAGATTTAGGCTTCAAAAAAGTCGAACATTTTCATGTAAAGATTTAGGATTCAAAAAACTTGAAAACTTTCATGAACTATTTCTGCTTCAAAAAAGTTGAACATTTTGATCAAAAGATTTAGGCTTCAAAAAAGTTCAAAATTTTCATGAACTTTTTCTGCTTCAAAAAAGTTGAAAATTTTCATGAAAAGATTTCAGCTTCAAAAAAGTTGAAAATTTTCATGAAAAGATTTCAGCTTCAAAAAAGTTGAAAATTTTCATGAAAAGATTTCTGCTTCAAAAAAGTTGAAAATTTTCATGAAAAGATTTAGGCTTCAAAAAAGTTGAAAATTTTCATGAAAAGATTTCTGCTTCAAAAAAGTTGAACATTTTCATGAAAAGATTTAGGCTTCAAAAAAGTCGAAGATTTTCATGAAAAGATTTCTGCTTCAAAAAATTTGACAATTTTCATGAAGTATTTCGGCTTCAAAAAAGTCGAAGATATTCATGAAGTCTTTCGGCTTCAAAAAAGTCGAAGATTTTCATGAAAAGATATAGGCTTCAAAAAAGTTGATAATTTTCATGAACTATTTCTGCTTCAAAAAAGTTGAACATTTTCATGAAAAGATTTAGGCTTCAAAAAAGTTCAAAATTTTCATGAACTATTTCTGCTTCAAAAAAGTTCAAAATTTTCATGAACTATTTCTGCTTCAAAAAAGTTGAAGATTTTCATGAAAAGATTTCTGTTTCAAAAAAGTTGAAAATTTTCATGAAAAGATTTCAGCTTCAAAAAAGTTGAAAATTTTCATGAAAAGATTTCAGCTTCAAAAAAGTTGAACATTTTCATGAAAAGATTTCTGCTTCAAAAAAGTTGAAAATTTTCATGAAAAGATTTAGGCTTCAAAAAAGTTGAACATTTTCATGAAAAGATTTCGGCTTCAAAAAAGTTGAACATTTTCATGAAAAGATTTCTGCTTCAAAAAAGTTGAAAATTTTCATGAAAAGATTTAGGCTTCAAAAAAGTTGAACATTTTCATGAAAAGATTTCTGCTTCAAAAAAGTTGAACATTTTCATGAAAAGATTTAGGCTTCAAAAAAGTCGAAGATTTTCATGAAAAGATTTCTGCTTCAAAAAAGTTGAACATTTTCATGAAGTATTTCGGCTTCAAAAAAAGTTGAAAACTTTCATGAAGTATTTCGGCTTCAAAAAAGTTGAAAATTTTCATGAACTATTTCTGCTACAAAAAAGTTGAAAATTTTCATGAAAAGATTTTGGCTTCAAAAAAGTTGAAAATTTTCATGAAAAGATTTCGGCTTCAAAAAAGTTGAACATTTTCATGAAAAGATTTAGGCTTCAAAAAAGTTGAAAATTTTCATGAACTATTTCTGCTTCAAAAAAGTTGAAAATTTTCATGAAAAGATTTTGGCTTCAAAAAAGTTGAAAATTTTCATGAACTATTTCTGCTACAAAAAAGTTGAAAATTTTCATGAAAAGATTTTGGCTTCAAAAAAGTTGAAAATTTTCATGAACTATTTCTGCTTCAAAAAAGTTGAAAATTTTCATGAAAAGAGTTCGGCTTCAAAAAAGTTGAAAATTTACATGAAAAGATTTCGGCTTCAAAAGATTTGAAGATTTTCATGAAGTATTTCGGCTTCAAAAAAGTTGAAAACTTTCATGAAGTTTTTCGGCTTCAAAAAAGTTGAAAATTTTCATGAAAAGATTTCTGCTTCAAAAAAGTCGAAGTTTTTCATGAAAAGATTTCTGCTTCAAAAAAGTTGAAAATTTTCATGAAAAGATTTCAGCTTCAAAAAAGTTGAAAATTTTCATGAAAAGATTTCGGCTTCAAAAGATTTGACAATTTTCATGAAGTATTTCGGCTTCAAAAAAGTTGAACATTTTCATGAAAAGATTTAAGCTTCAAAAAAGTTGAAAATTTTCATGAAGTATTTCGGCTTCAAAAAAAGTCGAAGATTTTCATGAAAAGATTTCGGCTTCAAAAAAGTCGGAGATATTCATGAAGTCTTTCGGCTTCAAAAAAGTTGGAGATATTCATGAAGTCTTTCGGCTTCAAAAAAGTTTAAAATTTTCATGAAAAGATTTCTGCTTCAAAAAAGTTGAAAATTTTCATGAAAAGATTTCGGCTTCAAAAAAGTTGAAAACTTTCATGAAAAGATTTCGGCTTCAAAAAAGTTGAAAATTTTCATGAAAAGATTTCTGCTTCAAAAAAGTTGAAAATATTCATGAAATATTTCTGCTTCAAAAAATTTGAAGATATTCATGAAGTCTTTCGGCTTCAAAAAAGTTGAAAATTTTCATGAAAAAATTTCGGCTTCAAAAAACTTGAAGATTTTCATGAAAAGATTTCAACTTCAAAAAAGTTGAAAGTTTTCATGAAAGGATTTC
This sequence comes from Labrus bergylta, assembly GCF_963930695.1. Taxonomy (NCBI): domain Eukaryota; kingdom Metazoa; phylum Chordata; class Actinopteri; order Labriformes; family Labridae; genus Labrus; species Labrus bergylta. The sequence continues at coordinate 771,013 of NC_089195.1, read as the reverse complement.
TGCTTCAAAAAAGTCGAAAATTTTCATGAAAAGATTTCGGCTTCAAAAAAGTGTAAAATTTTCATGAAAAGATTTCGGCTTCAAAAAAGTTGAAAATTTTCATGAAAAGATTTCGGCTTCAAAAAAGTTGAAATATTTCATGAAAAGATTTAGGCTTCAAAAAAGTTGAAAATATTCATGAAAAGATTTCTGCTTCAAAAGATTTGACAATTTTCATGAAGTATTTCGGCTTCAAAAAAGTCGGAGATATTCATGAAGTCTTTCGGCTTCAAAAAAGTTGAAAATTTTCATGAAAAGATTTCTGCTTCAAAAAAGTTGAAAATTTTCATGAAAAGATTTCGGCTTCAAAAAAGTTGAAAATTTTCATGATAAGATTTCAGCTTCAAAGAAGTTGAAAATTTTCATGAAAAGATTTCTGCTTCAAAAAAGTTGAAAATTTTCATTAAAAGATTTAGGCTTCAAAAAAGTGTAAAATTTTTATGAAGTATTTCGGCTTCAAAAAAGTTGAACATATTCATGAAGTCTTTCGGCTTCAAAAAAGTTGAAAATTTAAATGAAAAGATTTCGGCTTAAAAAGTTGAAGATTTTCATGAAGTATTTCGGCTTCAAAAAAGTTGAAAATTTACATGAAAAGATTTCTGCTTCAAAAAAGTTGAAGATTTTCATGAAAAGATTTCGGCTTCAAAAAAGTTGAAAATTTTCATGATAAGATTTCAGCTTCAAAAAAGTTGAAAATTTTCATGAAAAGATTTCTGCTTCAAAAAAGTTGAAAATTTTCATTAAAAGATTTAGGCTTCAAAAAAGTTCAAAATTTTCATGAAGTATTTCGGCTTCAAAAAAGTCGAAGATATTCATGAAGTCTTTCGGCTTCAAAAAAGTTGAAAATTTACATGAAAAGATTTCGGCTTCAAAAGGTTTGAAGATTTTCATGAAGTATTTCGGCTTCAAAAAAGTTGAAAACTTTCATGAAAAGATTTCTGCTTCAAAAAAGTTGAAAATTTTCATGAAAAGATTTCTGCTTCAAAAAAGTCGAAAATTTTCATGAACTATTTCGGCTTCAAAAAAGTCGAAGATTTTCATGAAAAGATTTCTGCTTCAAAAAAGTTGAAAATTTTCATGAAAAGATTTCGGTTTCAAAAAAGTAGAAGATATTCATGAAAAGATTTCGGCTTCAAAAAAGTTGAAAATTTACATGAAAAGATTTCGGCTTAAAAAGATTTGAAGATTTTCATGAAGTATTTCGGCTTCAAAAAATTTGAAAACTTTCATGAAGTTTTTCGGCTTCAAAAAAGTCGAAGATTTTCATGAAAAGATTTCTGCTTCAAAAAAGTTAAAATTTTCATGAAAAGATTTCGGCTTCAAAAAAGTTGAAAATTTTCATGAAATATTTCGGCTTCAAAAAAGTTGAAGATATTCATGAAGTCTTTCGGCTTCAAAAAAGTTGAAGATATTCATGAAGTCTTTCGGCTTCAAAAAAGTTGAAAATTTACATGAAAAGATTTCGGCTTCAAAAGATTTGAAGATTTTCATGAAAAGATTTCAGCTTCAAAAAAGTCGAAAAATTTTTATGAAGTATTTCGGCTTCAAAAAAGTCGAAGATTTTCATGAAAAGATTTCAGCTTCAAAAAAGTTAAAATTTTCATGAAAAGATTTCGGCTTTAAAAAAGTTGAAAATTTTAATGAAAAGATTTCTGCTTCAAAAAAGTTGTACATTTTCATGAAAAGATTTAGGCTTCAAAAAAGTGTAAAATTTTCATGAAGTATTTCGGCTTCAGAAAAGTCGAAGATATTCATGAAGTCTTTCGGCTTCAAAAAAGTTGAAAATTTACATGAAAAGATTTCGGCTTCAAAAGGTTTGAAGATTTTCATGAAGTATTTCGGCTTCAAAAAAGTTGAAAACTTTCATTAAAAGATTTCTGCTTCAAAAAAGTTGAAAATTTTCATGAAAAGATTTCTGCTTCAAAAAAGTCGAAAATTTTCATGAACTATTTCGGCTTCAAAAAAGTCGAAGATTTTCATGAAAAGATTTCTGCTTCAAAAAAGTTGAAAATTTTCATGAAAAGATTTCGGTTTCAAAAAAGTAGAAGATATTCATGAAAAGATTTCGGCTTCAAAAAAGTTGAAAATTTACATGAAAAGATTTCGGCTTAAAAAGATTTGAAGATTTTCATGAAGTATTTCGGCTTCAAAAAATTTGAAAACTTTCATGAAGTTTTTCGGCTTCAAAAAAGTCGAAGATTTTCATGAAAAGATTTCTGCTTCAAAAAAGTTAAAATTTTCATGAAAAGATTTCGGCTTCAAAAAAGTTGAAAATTTTCATGAAATATTTCGGCTTCAAAAAAGTTGAAGATATTCATGAAGTCTTTCGGCTTCAAAAAAGTTGAAGATATTCATGAAGTCTTTCGGCTTCAAAAAAGTTGAAAATTTACATGAAAAGATTTCGGCTTCAAAAGATTTGAAGATTTTCATGAAAAGATTTCAGCTTCAAAAAAGTCGAAAAATTTTTATGAAGTATTTCGGCTTCAAAAAAGTCGAAGATTTTCATGAAAAGATTTCAGCTTCAAAAAAGTTAAAATTTTCATGAAAAGATTTCGGCTTTAAAAAAGTTGAAAATTTTAATGAAAAGATTTCTGCTTCAAAAAAGTTGTACATTTTCATGAAAAGATTTAGGCTTCAAAAAAGTGTAAAATTTTCATGAAGTATTTCGGCTTCAGAAAAGTCGAAGATATTCATGAAGTCTTTCGGCTTCAAAAAAGTTGAAAATTTACATGAAAAGATTTCGGCTTCAAAAGGTTTGAAGATTTTCATGAAGTATTTCGGCTTCAAAAAAGTTGAAAACTTTCATTAAAAGATTTCTGCTTCAAAAAAGTTGAAAATTTTCATGAAAAGATTTCTGCTTCAAAAAAGTCGAAAATTTTCATGAACTATTTCGGCTTCAAAAAAGTCGAAGATTTTCATGAAAAGATTTCTGCTTCAAAAAAGTTGAAAATTTTCATGAAAAGATTTCGGTTTCAAAAAAGTAGAAGATATTCATGAAAAGATTTCGGCTTCAAAAAAGTTGAAAATTTACATGAAAAGATTTCGGCTTAAAAAGATTTGAAGATTTTCATGAAGTATTTCGGCTTCAAAAAATTTGAAAACTTTCATGAAGTTTTTCGGCTTCAAAAAAGTCGAAGATTTTCATGAAAAGATTTCGGCTTCAAAAAAGTTAAAATTTTCATGAAAAGATTTCGGCTTCAAAAAAGTTGAAAATTTTCATGAAATATTTCGGCTTCAAAAAAGTTGAAGATATTCATGAAGTCTTTCGGCTTCAAAAAAGTTGAAAATTTTCATGAAAAGATTTAGGCTTCAAAAAAGTTGAAAATATTCATGAAATATTTCGGCTTCAAAAAATTTGAAGATATTCATGAAGTCTTTCGGCTTCAAAAAAGTTGAAAATTTTCATGAAAAGATTTCTGCTTTAAAAAAGTTGAAAATTTTCATGAAAAGATTTCGGCTTCAAAAAAGTTGAAAATTTTCATGAAAAGATTTAGGCTTCAAAAAAGTTGAAAATTTTCATGAAGTATTTCGGCTTCAAAAAAGTCGAAGATTTTCATGAAAAGATTTCTACTTCAAAAAAGTTAAAATTTTCATGAAAAGATTTCTGCTTCAAAAAAGTCGAAGATTTTCATGAAAAGATTTCGGCTTCAAAAAAGTCGAAGATATTCATGAAGTCTTTCGGCTTCAAAAAAGTTGAAAATTTACATGAAAAGATTTCGGCTTAAAAAGATTTGAAGATTTTCATGAAGTATTTCGGCTTCAAATAAGTCGAAAACTTTCATGAAGTTTTTCGGCTTCAAAAAAGTTGAAAATTTTCATGAAAAGATTTCTGCTTCAAAAAAGTTAAAATTTTCATGAAAAGATTTCGGCTTCAAAAAAGTTGAAAATTTTCATGATAAGATTTCAGCTTCAAAAAAGTTGAAAATTTTCATGAAAGGATTTCTGCTTCAAAAAAGTTGAAAATTTTCATGATAAGATTTCAACTTCAAAAAAGTTGAAAGTTTTCATGAAAGAATTTCTGCTTCAAAAAAGTCGAAAATTTTCATGAAAAGATTTCGGCTTCAAAAAAGTTGAAAATTTTCATGAAAAGATTTCGGGTTCAAAAAAGTCGAAGATTTTCATGAAGTCTTTAGGCTTCAAAAAAGTTGAAAATTTACATGAAAAGTATTGGCTTCAAAAAAGTTGAAAATTTTCATGAAATATTTCGGCTTCAAAAAAGTCGAAGATATTCATGAAGTCTTTCGGCTTCAAAAAAGTTGAAAATTTTCATGAAAAGATTTCGGCTTCAAAAAAGTTGAAATATTTCATGAAAAGATTTAGGCTTCAAAAAAGTTGAAAATTTTCATGAAATATTTCGGCTTCAAAAAAGTCGAAGATTTTCATGAAAAGATTTCTGCTTCAAAAAAGTAGAAGATATTCATGAAAAGATTTCGGCTTCAAAAAAGTTGAAAATTTACATGAAAAGATTTCGGCTTCAAAAAAGTTGAAAATTTTCATGAAATATTTCGGCTTCAAAAAAGTCGAAGATATTCATGAAGTCTTTCGGCTTCAAAAAAGTTGAAAATTTACATGAAAAGATTTCGGCTTCAAAAGATTTGAAGATTTTCATGAAGTATTTCGGCTTCAAAAAAGTTGAAAACTTTCATGAAGTTTTTCGGCTTCAAAAAAGTTGAAAATTTTCATGAAAAGATTTCAGCTTCAAAAAAGTTGAAAACTTTCATGAAAAGATTTAGGCTTCAAAAAAGTCGTAGATTTTCATGAAAAGAGTTCTGCTCCAAAAAAGTTGAAAACTTTCATGAAAAGGTTTCTGCTTCAAAAAAGTCGAAGATTTTCATGAAAAGATTTCTGCTTCAAAAAAGTTGAAAATTTTCATGAACTATTTCTGCTTCAAAAAAGTCGAAGATTTTCATGAAGTATTTCGGCTTCAAAAAAGTTGAAAATTTTCATGAACTATTTCTGCTACAAAAAAGTTGAAAATTTTCATGAAAAGATTTTGGCTTCAAAAAAGTTGAAAATTTTCATGAAAAGATTTCGGCTTCAAAAAAGTTGAACATTTTCATGAAAAGATTTAGGCTTCAAAAAAGTTGAAAATTTTCATGAACTATTTCTGCTTCAAAAAAGTTGAAAATTTTCATGAAAAGAGTTCGGCTTCAAAAAAGTTGAAAATTTATATGAAAAGATTTCAGCTTCAAAAGATTTGAAGATTTTCATGAATTATTTCGGCTTCAAAAAAGTTGAAAACTTTCATGAAGTTTTTCGGCTTCAAAAAAAATGAAAATTTTCATGAAGTATTTCGGCTTCAAAAAAGTTGAAAATTTTCATGAACTATTTCTGCTACAAAAAAGTTGAAAATTTTCATGAAAAGATTTCTGCTTCAAAAAAGTTGAAAATTCTTATGAAAAGATTTCTGCTTCAAAAAAGTTGAACATTTTCATGAAAAGATTTAGGCTTCAAAAAAGTTGAAAATTTTCATGAACTATTTCTGCTTCAAAAAAGTTGAAAATTTTCATGAAAAGAGTTCTGCTTCAAAAAAGTTGAAAATTTTCATGAAAAGATTTCGGCTTCAAAAGATTTGAAGATTTTCATGAAGTATTTCGGCTTCAAAAAAGTTGAAAATTTTCATAAAGTATTTCGGCTTCAAAAAAGTCGAAGATTTTCATGAAAAGATTTCTGCTTCAAAAAAGTTGAAAATTTTCATGAAAAGATTTCGGCTTCAAAAAAGTTGAAAATTTTCATGAACTATTTCTGCTTCAAAAAAGTTGAACATTTTCATGAAAAGATTTAGGCGTCAAAAAAGTTAAAAATTTTCATGAAAAGATTTCGGCTTCAAAAAAGTTGAAAATCTTCATGAACTATTTCTGCTTCAAAAAAGTTGAACATTTTCATGAAAAGATTTCAGCTTCAAAAAAGTTGAAAACTTTCATGAAAAGATTTAGGCTTCAAAAAAGTTGAACATTTTCATGAAGTATTTCGGCTTCAAAAAAGTCGAAGATATTCATGAAGTATTTCGGCTTCAAAAAAGTTGAAGATTTTCATGAAAAGATTTCGGCTTCAAAAAAGTTGAAAATTTTCATGAAAAGGTTTCTGCTTCAAAAAAGTCGAAGATTTTCATGAAAAGATTTCGGCTTCAAAAAAGTTGAAAATTTTCATGAAATATTTCGGCTTCAAAAAAGTTGAAAATTTTCATGAACTTTTTCTGCTTCAAAAAAGTTGAAAATTTTCATGAAAAGATTTCTGCTTCAAAAAAGTTGAACATTTTCATGAACTATTTCTGCTTCAAAAAAGTTGAAAATTTTCATGAAAAGAGTTCGGCTTCAAAAAAGTTGAAAATTTACATGAAAAGATTTCGGCTTCAAAAAAGTTGAAGATTTTCATGAATTATTTCGGCTTCAAAAGATTTGACAATTTTCATGAAGTATTTCGGCTTCAAAAAAGTTGAAAACTTTCATGAAAAGATTTAGGCTTCAAAAAAGTTGAAAATTTTCATGAAAAGATTTCGGCTTCAAAAAAGTTGAAAATTTTCATGAAAAGATTTCGGCTTCAAAAAAGTTGAAAACTTTCATGAAGTTTTTCGGCTTCAAAAAAGTTGAAAATTTTCATGAAAAGATTGCTGCTTCAAAAAAGTTGAAAATTTTCATGAAAAGATTTAGGCTTCAAAAAAGTTGAAAATTTTCATGAAGTATTTCGGCTTCAAAAAAGTCGAAGATTTTCATGAAAAGATTTCGGCTTCAAAAAAGTCGAAGATTTTCATGAAAAGATTTCGGCTTCAAAAAAGTTGAAAATTTTCATGAAAAGATTTAGGCTTCAAAAAAGTTCAATATGTTCATGAACTATTTCTGCTTCAAAAAAGTTGAAAATTTTCATGAAAAGATTTCGGCTTCAAAAAAGTTGAAAATTTTCATGAAAAGAGTTCTGCTTCAAAAAAGTTGAAAACTTTCATGAAAAGATTTAGGCTTCAGAAAAGTTCAAAATGTTCATGAACTATTTCTGATTCAAAAAAGTTGAACATTTTCATGAAAAGATTTAAGCTTCAAAAAAGTTGAAAATTTTCATGAAGTATTTCGGCTTCAAAAAAGTCGAAGATTTTCATGAAAAGATTTCGGCTTCAAAAGATTTGACAATTTTCATGAAGTATTTCGGCTTCAAAAAAGTTCAAAATTTTCATGAACTTTTTCTGCTTCAAAAAAGTTGAAAATTTTCATGAAAAGATTTCTGCTTCAAAAAAGTCGAAGATTTTCATAAAAAGATTTCAGCTTCAAAAAAGTTGAAAATTTTCATGAAAAGATTTCGGCTTCAAAAAAGTTGAAAATTTTCATGAAATATTTCGGCTTCAAAAAAGTCGAAGATTTTCATGAAAAGATTTCTGCTTCAAAAAAGTTGAAAACTTTCATGAAGTTTTTCGGCTTCAAAAAAGTTGAAAATTTTCATGAACTATTTCTGCCTCTAAAAAAGTTGAAAATTTTCATGAAAAGATTTCTGCTTCAAAAAAGTTGAAAATTTTCATGAAAAGAGTTCTGCTTCAAAAAAGTTGAAAATTTTCATGAAAAGATTTAGGCTTCAGAAAAGTTCAAAATGTTCATGAACTATTTCTGCTTCAAAAAAGTTGAACATTTTCATGAAAAGATTTCGGCTTCAAAAAAGTTGAAAATTTTCATGAAGTATTTCGGCTTAAAAAAAGTTGAAAATTTTCATGAAAAGATTTCGGCTTCAAAAAAGTTGAAAATTTTCATGGAAAGATTTAGGCTTCAAAAAAGTTGAAAATTTTCATGAAGTATTTCTGCTTCAAAAGAATTGAAAATTTTCATGAAAAGATTTCGGCTTCAAAAAAGTTGATCATTTTCATGAAAAGATTTAAGCTTCAAAAAAGTTGAAAATTTTCATGAAGTATTTCGGCTTCAAAAAAGTCGAAGATATTCATGAAGTATTTCGGCTTCAAAAAAGTTGAAAATTTACATGAATAGATTTCGGCTTCAAAAGATTTGAAGATTTTCATGCAGTCTTTCGGCTTCAAAAAAGTTGAAAATTTTCATGAAAAGATTTAGGCTTCAAAAAAGTTGAAAATGTTCATGAACTATTTCTGCCTTCAAAAAAGTTGAACATTTTCATGAAAAGATTTAAGCTTCAAAAAAGTTAAAAATTTTCATGAAGTATTTCGGCTTCAAAAAAGTCGAAGATATTCATGAAGTCTTTCGGCTTCAAAAAAGTTGAAAATTTTCATGAAAAGATTTCGGCTTCAAAAAAGTTGAAAATTTTCATGAAAATATTTCTGCTTCAAAAAAGTTGAAAATTTTCATGAAAAGATTTCTGCTTCAAAAAAGTTGAAAATTTTCATGAAAAGATTTAGGCTTCAAAAAAGTTGAAAATGTTCATGAACTATTTCTGCCTTCAAAAAAGTTGAACATTTTCATGAAAAGATTTAAGCTTCAAAAAAGTTGAAAATTTTCATGAAGTATTTCGGCTTCAAAAAAGTCGAAGATATTCATGAAGTCTTTCGGCTTCAAAAAAGTTGAAAATTTTCATGAAAAGATTTCAGCTTCAAAAAAGTTGAAAATTTTCATGAAAAGATTTCTGCTTCAAAAAAGTTGAAAATTTTCATGAAAAGTGTTCTGCTTCAAAAAAGTTGAAAATTTTCATGAAAAGATTTAGGCTTCAAAAAAGTCGAAGATTTTCATGAAAAGATTTCGGCTTCAAAAGATTTGACAATTTTCATGAAGTATTTCGGCTTCAAAAAAGTTCAAAATTTTCATGAACTTTTTCTCCTTCAAAAAAGTTGAAAATTTTCATGAAAAGATTTCTGCTTCAAAAAAGTCGAAGATTTTCATGAAAAGATTTTAGCTTCAAAAAAGTTGAAAATTTTCATGAAAAGATTTCGGCTTCAAAAAAGTTGAAATATTTCATGAAAAGATTTAGGCTTCAAAAAAGTTGAAAACTTTCATGAAGTTTTTCGGCTTCAAAAAAGTTGAAAATTTTCATGAAAAGATTTCTGCTTCAAAAAAGTCGAAGATTTTCATGAAAAGATTTCTGCTTCAAAAAAGTTGAAAATTTTCATGAAAAGATTTCTGCTTCAAAAAAGTTGAAAATTTTCATGACAAGATATAGGCTTCAAAAAAGTTCAAAATGTTCATGAACTATTTCTGCTTCAAAAAAGTTGAAAATTTTCATGAAGTATTTCGGCTTCAAAAAAGTTGAAAATGTTCATGAACTATTTCTGCCTTCAAAAAAGTTGAACATTTTCATGAAAAGATTTAAGCTTCAAAAAAGTTGAAAATTTTCATGAAGTATTTCGGCTTCAAAAAAGTCGAAGATATTCATGAAGTCTTTCGGCTTCAAAAAAGTTGAAAATTTTCATGAAAAGATTTCAGCTTCAAAAAAGTTGAACATTTTCATGAAAAGATTTCGGCTTCAAAAAAGTTCAAGATTTTCATGAAAAGATTTCTGCTTCAAAAAAGTTGAACATTTTCATGAAAAGCTTTCTGCTTCAATAAAGTTGAACATTTTCATGAAATAATTCGGCTTCAAAAAAGTCGAAGATATTCATGAAGTCTTTCTGCTTCAAAAAAGTTGAACATTTTCATGAAAAGATTTAGGCTACAAAAAAGTTGAAAATTTTCATGAAAAAATTTCTGCTTCAAAAAAGTTGAACATTTTCATGAAAAGATTTCTGCTTCAAAAAAGTTGAAAATTTTCATGAAAAGATTTCAGCTTCAAAACAGTTGAAAATTTTCATGGAACGAATTTGGCTTCAAAAAAGTTCAACATTTTCATGAACTATTTCTGCTTCAAAAGAATTGAAAATTTTCATGAAAAGATTTAGGCTTCAAAAAAGTTGAAAATTTTCATGAAGTATTTCGGCTTCAAAAAAGTCCAAGATTTTCATGAAAAGATTTCTGCTTCAAAAAAGTTGAAAATTTTCATGAAAAGATTTCGGCTTCAAAAAAGTTGAAAATTTTCATCAACTATTTCTGCTTCAAAAAAGTTGAAGATTTTCATGAAAAGATTTCTGCTTCAAAAAAGTTGAAAATTTTCATGAAAAGATTTCGGCTTCAAAAAAGTTGAAAATTTTCATCAACTATTTCTGCTTCAAAAAAGTTGAAGATTTTCATGAAAAGATTTCGGCTTCAAAAAAGTTGAAAATTTTCATGAAAAGATTTCGGCTTCAAAAAAGTTGAACATTTTCATGAACTATTTCTGCTTCAAAAAAGTTGAAAATTTTCATGAAAAGATTTCAGCTTCAAAAAAGTTGAAAATTTTCATGACAGGATTATGGCTTTAAAAAATGTAAGAATTTTCATCAAGTATTTCGGCTTCAAAAAAGTCGAAGTATTTCATGAAAAGATTTCTGCTTCAAAAAAGTTGAAAGTTTTCATGTAAATTTTTGGCTTCAAAAAAGTTGAAAATCTTCATGAACTATTTCGGCATCAAAAAAGTTGAAAACTTTCATGAAGTATTTCTGCTTTAAAAATGTCAAAGTGACCCGGTTGAGTTTTTATTTTCTATATTTTTGCAATAAATTCATCTCATCATTCAGTATTCAAGGTATTCCTCAATTAACTTGTTTTTGATCATCATCATCCTTATTTTATTTTTTCCTTTCTTACTTTTTGAATAAAAAACATTTTTGTATCATTACCCTTCTAATGCACAACATGGGTCAAAAATGAATCCACTTTCTATGTTATTTCATGTATGGCTGAGTGTTTCTATGATATATCTTTGAAATAAATACATTTTATCATTTACTTTTCCAAGTATGCAGTAAATATCTTGTTTTTGTTAAGCACAAATCATCATTTGTATTTTTCCTTTCTTACTTTATGAACGAGCACAGCTTTTGTATTTCTACATCAAGTTTACACACATGGGTCAGAAACGACCCACATGCATTTACTATAGCATTTGCTGTGAAACGTGGTTGTTTCAGACATTTCACAGCTCAGCACAGCTCCCTTGGAACATCTAATACATGTAAGTATTGTTTTTAAATTGTTCTAACATCACTTTAGAAAATATTTGATGACAATTGTGAAAGATAACTGTACATAACATTTGATTAGGTTTAGGTTACCTTGAGAGTGAGTACATTAATTGTCAGAAAGTTACAAGTAATTACTATTAGCTAGCTAGCTGTTGACACTTCTATTTTAGTTAGCTAATTCTATTGTAGTTAGCTAACTATTATGTAGATTGCTAGGCTACTTAGCAAAGTACTTAGCTAAGCTACTTAGCCAAGTCACCAAAATAAAACTGTATGTATGTGTATGTATATTGATGTGCATCTGAAAATTTTATTGTGCTTTTGATTTTCTTTATCCAGAGTATGGCTGGTCCCAGATTTACTACTGAGATGGTTGTAGCGATGCTGCAGGAAGAACCAGATGAGGAGGCAATTTGTCTTGATTCAGAGTCTGAAATTTCTGATGATGATGACCCAGAATATTTGCCAGAGGGTCAAGCTGGAGTTGTGGGTGTGTCTGGGAATCCATGAAGAAGACTCCTCTGATGATACAGAAGACTCATCTGATGAGTCCTCTGAAGAGGAAACTCAGACCCAGTCCAATAGATTGAGTAAAAACGGATCTTACTGGAATGAGAATCCCCCCATTCATGGCAGAACAAGAAGCCATAACATTCTGAGGAGCTGCCCAGGACCTACACCTGGATCACCAGCTGTTTCACCAAAAGATGCCTGGGATATGTTCATGAGTGACAACATCATTGAGGAGGTTCTAATATGTACCAACTTAGAGGGACAAAGAACAGCCACAGCAAAAGGGAAAGAGTGGAGAAGCATTGATAAAGAAGAATTGATGGCCTTCATCAATTCTTGCAGGGGGGGAGAAGAGCTGGGATGTGGCCTTGCGGGAGCTGTTTGTGGATCCGCTGAAAAATCCAATTTACAAGGCCACCATGGGGCTTAGGAGATATGAAGATATCCGCCGCGTCATAGACGACAAGAGGACCAGGGCTCTGCGACTGGAAACACACCACATGGCGGCATTTAGGTACGTGTGGGACTGTTTCCTGGACAACTGCAGAAGAAAGTTCATCCCCAGTGACTGTGTCACCATAGATGAGCAGCTTGTGCCATTCCGAGGCAGGTGCAAGTTACGGCAACACATGCCCAGCAAGCCTGCAAAATATGGGATAAAAATCTTCTGGATGTGCGACGCAAGGGTACCTTATGCAATAGATGGAATTGTCTATACCGGGAGACAGCCAGGAGAGGAGGAACCTTGGAGAGAATGTCGTCCAGCAATTGTGCAGTGGAATCAGACAGACAGGTGAATGTAAAGTACAATAGAGAAACTAATGTATTAAGTTTTAGCACAATACCTACATACTTTTTCCCAATCTTTAATAATGTGTATTTTATTTTTTTATTTGATTTCTCTGTAAGCAAAATAGTAAAACAGAATAAAATGCAATGCAATGCAACAGATTATGGCGTTAGAGTTTAAAGAATTCCATGTTGAGTAAATTTACAATCTTTTCCCCCTCTCATAGGTCACAACATCACAATTAGCAACTTCTTCACCAGTGTCCCGCTGGCTGAGAAGCTCCTCGAGAAGAACCTGACCATTGTTGGGACTCTTCGCCAGAACAAATCGGACATACCACCTATCATGAAGCCATCCAAATCACGGGAGATTCATAGCTCAGAATTCGGATTCAATGGCAACATGACCATGGTGAGCTATGTGCAGAAGAAGGGAAAAGCTGTTGTCCTCCTGAGCACTATGCATGATGACAAAGCAGTGGATGACAGCAGTCAGAAGAAGAAACAATGGGAAGATGTGGGTTTAAAAAACAAAACACAGCCACCACCCAGCCACAAGAGGACATCAGACAGGAGGGCCAAAGGAAGAGGAAGAGGTGCACGATCTGCCCAGTTACCAAAGACAGAAAAGTCAGCAGCTAGTGTTCCCAGTGCACCAGGCCTGTGTGCAAGGAGCACAAACTCTTAGTGATCATTTGTGAGGCATGTCAAAATTGAGATGGCAATTTGTGCTCTAGTGATGTGTTCAGTTGTATTTCATTTTGTTTGGTCACATTCACCAGTTTACAGTTGTTAAATTACAGATACAGTTCAGTTCAACAGCCGTGTTATCTGTTATCAGAGGTATGTGTATGTGTGACAAAATGACAAATAAACATGTTGCAAATATGAAATACATAAGTGTTTGGCTCCACTCACTGCTAAAGTAATTACTTGAAACAAATTATTATTATAGTATTAATTCATTTAATTTTAAATCACACTTGGATGTATGGGTCATTTTTGACCCATGTGTGTAAACTTGATGTAGAAATAAAAAAACTATTTTTGTTCATAAAGCATGAAAGTAAAAATGGAAATAATGATTGGTGGTAATCAAAAACAAGATATTTAAAGAATACTTGGAATATTCAATCATAAAATGAATTGATTTCAAAAGATAGAAGAAAGAAAAACTCAGCCAGCATGAAGAAAGTCAAAGATTTTCATGAAAATTTTCAACTTTTTTGAAGCCGAAATACTTCATGAAAATCTTTGATTTTTTTGAAGCCGAAATCTTTTCATGAAAGTTTTCAACTTTTTTGAAGCAGAAATCTTTTCATCAAGATTTTCAAATTTTTTGAAGCCGAAATACTTCATGAAAGTTTTCAAACTTTTTGAAGCTGAAATACTTCATGAAAATTTTTACCTTTTTTAAAGCCAAAATCCTGTCATGAAAATTTTCAACTTTGTTGAAGCAGAAATCTTTTCATGAAAATGTTCAACTTTTTTGAAGCAGAAATCTTTTCATGAAAATCTTCGACTTTTTTGCAGCCGAAATACTTCATGAAAATTTTTACTTTTTTGAAGCCGAAATCTTTTCATGAAAATCTTCGACTTTTTTGAAGTCGAAATAGTTCATGAAAGTTTTCAACCTTTTTGAAGCAGAAATCTTTTCATGAAAATTTTCAACTTTTTTGAAGCCGAAATCTTTTCATGAAAATTTTCAACTTTTTTGAAGCCGAAATCTTTTCATGAAAATTTTCAACTTTTTTGAAGCAGAAATCTTTTCATGAAAATTTTCAACTTTTTTGAAGCAGAAATCTTTTCATGAAAATGTTCAACTTTTTTGAAGCAGAAATCTTTTCATGAAAATCTTCGACTTTTTTGCAGCTGAAATACTTCATGAAAATTTTTACTTTTTTGAAGCCGAAATCTTTTCATGAAAATCTTCGACTTTTTTGAAGTCGAAATAGTTCATGAAAGTTTTCAACCTTTTTGAAGCAGAAATCTTTTCATGAAAATTTTCAACTTTTTGAAACCAAAATCTTTTCATGAAAATTTTCAACTTTTTGAAGCCGAAATCTTTTCATGAAAATTTTCAACTTTTTGAAGCCGAAATCTTTTCATGAAAATGTTCAACTTTTTTGAAGCCGAAATCTTTTCATGAAAATTTTAAACTTTTTTGAAGTCGAAATAGTTCATGAAAATTATCAACTTTTTGAAACCGAAATCTTTTCATGAAAATTTTCAACTTTTTTGAAGCCGAAATCTTTTCATGAAAATTTTCAACTTTTTGAAACCGAAATCTTTTCATGAAAATTTTCAACTTTTTTGAAGCCGAAATCTTTTCATGAAAATGGTCAACTTTTTTGAAGCCGAAATCTTTTCATGAAAATTTTCAACTTTTTGAAGCCGAAATCTTTTCATGAAAATTTTCAACTTTTATGAAGCAGAAATCTTTTCATGAAAATTTTCAACTTTTTTGAAGCCGAAATCTTTTCATGAAAATTTTCAACGTTTTTGAAGCCGAAATCTTTTCAGGAAAATTTTCAACTTTTTTGATGCAGAAATCTTTTCATGAAAATGTTCAACTTTTTTGAAGCCGAAATAGTTCATGAAGATTTTCAACTTCTTTGAACCCGAAATCTTTTCATGAAAATTTTCAACTTTTTTGAAGCCGAAATCTTTTCATGAAAATGTTCCATTTTTTTGAAGCCGAAATACTTCATGAAAATTTTCAACTTTTTGAAAACAAAATCTTTTCATGAAAATTTTCAACTTTTTGAAAACAAAATCTTTTCATGAAAATTTTCAACTTTTTTGAAGCCGAGATCTTTTCATGAAAATTTTCAATTTTTTGAAACCGAAATCTTTTCATGATAATTTTCAAATTTTTTGAAGCAGAAATCTTTTCATGAAAATGGTCAACTTTTTTGAAGCCGAAATCTTTTCATGAAAATTTTCAACTTTTTTGAAGCCGAAATCTTTTCATGAAAATGGTCAACTTTTTTGAAGCTGAAATCTTTTCATGAAAATTTTCAACTTTTTTGAAGTCGAAATCTTTTCATGTAAATTTTAAACTTTTTTGAGCCGAAATCTTTTCATGAAAATGTTCAACTTTTTTGAAGCAGAAAGCTTTTCATGAAAATCTTCGACTTTTTTGAAGTCGAAATAGTTCATGAAAGTTTTCAACCTTTTTGAAACCTAAATCTTTTCATGAAAATTTTCAACTTTTTTGATGCCGAAATAGTTCATGAAAATTTTCAACTTTTTTGAACCCGAAATCTTTTCATGAAAATTTTCAACTTTTTTGAAGTCGAAATCTTTTCATGAAAATGTTCCATTTTTTTGAAGCCGAAATACTTCATGAAAATTTTCAACTTTTTGAAACCAAAATCTTTTCATGAAAATTTTCAACTTTTTTGAAACCGAAATCTTTTCATGAAAATTTTCAACTTTTTGAAACCGAAATCTTTTCATGAAAATTTTCAACTTTTTTGAAGCCGAAATCTTTTCATGAAAATGGTCAACTTTTTTGAAGCCGAAATCTTTTCATGAAAATTTTCAACTTTTTGAAGCCGAAATCTTTTCATGAAAATTTTCAACTTTTTTGAACCCGAAATCTTTTCATGAAAATTTTCAACTTTTTTGAAGTCGAAATCTTTTCATTAAAATGTTCCATTTTTTTGAAGCCGAAATACTTCATGAAAATTTTCAACTTTTTGAAACCGAAATCTTTTCATGTAAATTTTCAACTTTTTTGAAGTCTAAATCTTTTCATGAAAATTTTCAACTTTTTTGAAGCTGAAATCTTTTCATGAAAATTTTCAACTTTTTTGAAGCAGAAATCTTTTCATGAAAATCTTAGACTTTTTTGAAGTCGAAATCTTTTCATGTAAATTTTAAACTTTTTTGAGCCGAAATCTTTTCATGAAAATTTTCAACTTTTTTGAAGCCGAAATCTTTTCATGAAAATTTTCAACTTTTTTGAAGCCGAAATCTTTTCATGAAAATTTTCAACTTTTTGAAACCGAGATCTTTTCATGAAAATGGTCAACTTTTTTGAAGCCAAAATCTTTTCATGAAAATTTTCAACTTTTTAAGCCGAAATCTTTTCATGAAAATGGTCAACTTTTTTGAAGCCGAAATACTTCATGAAAATGTTCAACTTTTTTGAAGCCGAAATCTTTTCATGAAAATCTTCGACTTTTTTGAAGTCGAAATAGTTCATGAAAGTTTTCAACCTTTTTGAAACCTAAATCTTTTCATGAAAATTTTCAACTTTTTTGATGCCGAAATAGTTCATGAAAATTTTCAACTTTTTTGAACCCGAAATCTTTTCATGAAAATTTTCAACTTTTTTGAAGTCGAAATCTTTTCATGAAAATGTTCCATTTTTTTGAAGCCGAAATCTTTTCATGAAAATTTTCAACTTTTTTGATGCAGAAATCTTTTCATGAAAATGTTCAAGTTTTTTGAAGCCGAAATACTTGATGAAAATATTCAACTTTTTTGAAGTCTAAATCTTTTCATGAAAATTTTCAACTTTTTTGATGCCGAAATAGTTCATGAAAATTTTCAACTTCTTTGAACCCGAAATCTTTTCATGAAAATTTTCAACTTTTTTGAAGCCGAAATCTTTTCATGAAAATGTTCCATTTTTTTGAAGCCGAAATACTTCATGAAAATTTTCAACTTTTTGAAACCGAAATCTTTTCATGAAAATTTTCAACTTTTTTGAAGTCTAAATCTTTTCATGAAAATTTTCAACTTTTTTGAAGCCGAAATCTTTTCATGAAAATTTTCAACTTTTTTGAAGCAGAAATCTTTTCATGAAAATCTTAGACTTTTTTGAAGTCGAAATCTTTTCATGTAAATTTTAAACTTTTTTGAGCCGAAATCTTTTCATGAAAATGTTCAACTTTTTTGAAGCAGAAAGCTTTTCATGAAAATCTTCGACTTTTTTGAAGTCGAAATAGTTCATGAAAGTTTTCAACCTTTTTGAAGCCGAAATCTTTTCATGAAAATTTTCAACTTTTTGAAACCAAAATCTTTTCATGAAAATTTTCAACTTTTTTGAAGCCGAAATCTTTTCATGAAAATTTTCAACTTTTTGAAACCGAGATCTTTTCATGAAAATGGTCAACTTTTTTGAAGCCAAAATCTTTTCATGAAAATTTTCAACTTTTTAAGCCGAAATCTTTTCATGAAAATGGTCAACTTTTTTGAAGCCGAAATCTTTTCATGAAAATGTTCAACTTTTTTGATGCCGAAATCTTTTCATGAAAATCTTCGACTTTTTTGAAGTCGAAATAGTTCATGAAAGTTTTCAACCTTTTTGAAACCAAAATCTTTTCATGAAAATTTTAAACTTTTTTGAAGCCGAAATCTTTTCATGAAAATGGTCAACTTTTTTGAAGCAGAAATCTTTTCCTGAAAATTTTCAACTTTTTGAAGCCTAAATCTTTTCCTGAAAATTTTTACTTTTTTGAAGCCGAAATCTTTTCATGAAAATCTTCGACTTTTTTGAAGTCGAAATAGTTCATGAAAGTTTTCAACCTTTTTGAAGCAGAAATCTTTTCATGAAAATTTTCAACTTTTTTGAAGCCGAAATCTTTTCATGAAAATTTTCAACTTTTTTGAAGCCGAAATCTTTTCATGAAAATTTTCAACTTTTTTGAAGCAGAAATCTTTTCATGAAAATTTTCAACTTTTTTGAAGCAGAAATCTTTTCATGAAAATGTTCAACTTTTTTGAAGCAGAAATCTTTTCATGAAAATCTTCGACTTTTTTGCAGCCGAAATACTTCATGAAAATTTTTACTTTTTTGAAGCCGAAATCTTTTCATGAAAATCTTCGACTTTTTTGAAGTCGAAATAGTTCATGAAAGTTTTCAACCTTTTTGAAGCAGAAATCTTTTCATGAAAATTTTCAACTTTTTGAAACCAAAATCTTTTCATGAAAATTTTCAACTTTTTGAAGCCGAAATCTTTTCATGAAAATTTTCAACTTTTTGAAGCCGAAATCTTTTCATGAAAATGTTCAACTTTTTTGAAGCCGAAATCTTTTCATGAAAATTTTAAACTTTTTTGAAGTCGAAATAGTTCATGAAAATTATCAACTTTTTGAAACCGAAATCTTTTCATGAAAATTTTCAACTTTTTTGAAGCCGAAATCTTTTCATGAAAATTTTCAACTTTTTGAAACCGAAATCTTTTCATGAAAATTTTCAACTTTTTTGAAGCCGAAATCTTTTCATGAAAATGGTCAACTTTTTTGAAGCCGAAATCTTTTCATGAAAATTTTCAACTTTTTGAAGCCGAAATCTTTTCATGAAAATTTTCAACTTTTATGAAGCAGAAATCTTTTCATGAAAATTTTCAACTTTTTTGAAGCCGAAATCTTTTCATGAAAATTTTCAACGTTTTTGAAGCCGAAATCTTTTCAGGAAAATTTTCAACTTTTTTGATGCAGAAATCTTTTCATGAAAATGTTCAACTTTTTTGAAGCCGAAATAGTTCATGAAAATTTTCAACTTCTTTGAACCCGAAATCTTTTCATGAAAATTTTCAACTTTTTTGAAGCCGAAATCTTTTCATGAAAATGTTCCATTTTTTTGAAGCCGAAATACTTCATGAAAATTTTCAACTTTTTGAAAACAAAATCTTTTCATGAAAATTTTCAACTTTTTGAAAACAAAATCTTTTCATGAAAATTTTCAACTTTTTTGAAGCCGAGATCTTTTCATGAAAATTTTCAATTTTTTGAAACCGAAATCTTTTCATGATAATTTTCAAATTTTTTGAAGAAGAAATCTTTTCATGAAAATGGTCAACTTTTTTGAAGCCGAAATCTTTTCATGAAAATTTTCAACTTTTTTGAAGCCGAAATCTTTTCATGAAAATGGTCAACTTTTTTGAAGCTGAAATCTTTTCATGAAAATTTTCAACTTTTTTGAAGCAGAAATCTTTTCATGAAAATCTTAGACTTTTTTGAAGTCGAAATCTTTTCATGTAAATTTTAAACTTTTTTGAGCCGAAATCTTTTCATGAAAATGTTCAACTTTTTTGAAGCAGAAAGCTTTTCATGAAAATCTTCGACTTTTTTGAAGTCGAAATAGTTCATGAAAGTTTTCAACCTTTTTGAAACCTAAATCTTTTCATGAAAATTTTCAACTTTTTTGAAGTCGAAATCTTTTCATGAAAATTTTCAACTTTTTGAAACCAAAATCTTTTCATGAAAATTTTCAACTTTTTTGAAACCGAAATCTTTTCATGAAAATTTTCAACTTTTTGAAACCGAAATCTTTTCATGAAAATTTTCAACTTTTTTGAAGCCGAAATCTTTTCATGAAAATGGTCAACTTTTTTGAAGCCGAAATCTTTTCATGAAAATTTTCAACTTTTTGAAGCCGAAATCTTTTCATGAAAATTTTCAACTTTTTTGAACCCGAAATCTTTTCATGAAAATTTTCAACTTTTTTGAAGTCGAAATCTTTTCATTAAAATGTTCCATTTTTTTGAAGCCGAAATACTTCATGAAAATTTTCAACTTTTTGAAACCGAAATCTTTTCATGTAAATTTTCAACTTTTTTGAAGTCTAAATCTTTTCATGAAAATTTTCAACTTTTTTGAAGCTGAAATCTTTTCATGAAAATTTTCAACTTTTTTGAAGCAGAAATCTTTTCATGAAAATCTTAGACTTTTTTGAAGTCGAAATCTTT
This sequence comes from Labrus bergylta, assembly GCF_963930695.1. Classification (NCBI taxonomy): domain Eukaryota; kingdom Metazoa; phylum Chordata; class Actinopteri; order Labriformes; family Labridae; genus Labrus; species Labrus bergylta. The sequence continues at coordinate 750,991 of NC_089195.1, read as the reverse complement.
TCATGTAAATTTTAAACTTTTTTGAGCCGAAATCTTTTCATGAAAATTTTCAACTTTTTTGAAGCCGAAATCTTTTCATGAAAATTTTCAACTTTTTTGAAGCCGAAATCTTTTCATGAAAATTTTCAACTTTTTGAAACCGAGATCTTTTCATGAAAATGGTCAACTTTTTTGAAGCCAAAATCTTTTCATGAAAATTTTCAACTTTTTAAGCCGAAATCTTTTCATGAAAATGGTCAACTTTTTTGAAGCCGAAATACTTCATGAAAATGTTCAACTTTTTTGAAGCAGAAAGCTTTTCATGAAAATCTTCGACTTTTTTGAAGTCGAAATAGTTCATGAAAGTTTTCAACCTTTTTGAAACCTAAATCTTTTCATGAAAATTTTCAACTTTTTTGATGCCGAAATAGTTCATGAAAATTTTCAACTTTTTTGAACCCGAAATCTTTTCATGAAAATTTTCAACTTTTTTGAAGTCGAAATCTTTTCATGAAAATGTTCCATTTTTTTGAAGCCGAAATACTTCATGAAAATTTTCAACTTTTTGAAACCAAAATCTTTTCATGAAAATTTTCAACTTTTTTGAAACCGAAATCTTTTCATGAAAATTTTCAACTTTTTGAAACCGAAATCTTTTCATGAAAATTTTCAACTTTTTTGAAGCCGAAATCTTTTCATGAAAATGGTCAACTTTTTTGAAGCCGAAATCTTTTCATGAAAATTTTCAACTTTTTTGAAGCCGAAATCTTTTCATGAAAATGGTCAACTTTTTTGAAGCTGAAATCTTTTCATGAAAATTTTCAACTTTTTTGAAGTCGAAATCTTTTCATGTAAATTTTAAACTTTTTTGAGCCGAAATCTTTTCATGAAAATGTTCAACTTTTTTGAAGCAGAAAGCTTTTCATGAAAATCTTCGACTTTTTTGAAGTCGAAATAGTTCATGAAAGTTTTCAACCTTTTTGAAACCTAAATCTTTTCATGAAAATTTTCAACTTTTTTGATGCCGAAATAGTTCATGAAAATTTTCAACTTTTTTGAACCCGAAATCTTTTCATGAAAATTTTCAACTTTTTTGAAGTCGAAATCTTTTCATGAAAATGTTCCATTTTTTTGAAGCCGAAATACTTCATGAAAATTTTCAACTTTTTGAAACCAAAATCTTTTCATGAAAATTTTCAACTTTTTTGAAACCGAAATCTTTTCATGAAAATTTTCAACTTTTTGAAACCGAAATCTTTTCATGAAAATTTTCAACTTTTTTGAAGCCGAAATCTTTTCATGAAAATGGTCAACTTTTTTGAAGCCGAAATCTTTTCATGAAAATTTTCAACTTTTTGAAGCCGAAATCTTTTCATGAAAATTTTCAACTTTTTTGAACCCGAAATCTTTTCATGAAAATTTTCAACTTTTTTGAAGTCGAAATCTTTTCATTAAAATGTTCCATTTTTTTGAAGCCGAAATACTTCATGAAAATTTTCAACTTTTTGAAACCGAAATCTTTTCATGTAAATTTTCAACTTTTTTGAAGTCTAAATCTTTTCATGAAAATTTTCAACTTTTTTGAAGCTGAAATCTTTTCATGAAAATTTTCAACTTTTTTGAAGCAGAAATCTTTTCATGAAAATCTTAGACTTTTTTGAAGTCGAAATCTTTTCATGTAAATTTTAAACTTTTTTGAAGTCGAAATCTTTTCATGTAAATTTTCAACTTTTTTGAAGCCGAAATCTTTTCATGAAAATTTTCAACTTTTTTGAAGCCGAAATCTTTTCATGAAAATTTTCAACTTTTTGAAACCGAGATCTTTTCATGAAAATGGTCAACTTTTTTGAAGCCAAAATCTTTTCATGAAAATTTTCAACTTTTTAAGCCGAAATCTTTTCATGAAAATGGTCAACTTTTTTGAAGCCGAAATACTTCATGAAAATGTTCAACTTTTTTGAAGCCGAATTCTTTTCATGAAAATCTTCGACTTTTTTGAAGTCGAAATAGTTCATGAAAGTTTTCAACCTTTTTGAAACCTAAATCTTTTCATGAAAATTTTCAACTTTTTTGATGCCGAAATAGTTCATGAAAATTTTCAACTTTTTTGAACCCGAAATCTTTTCATGAAAATTTTCAACTTTTTTGAAGTCGAAATCTTTTCATGAAAATGTTCCATTTTTTTGAAGCCGAAATCTTTTCATGAAAATTTTCAACTTTTTTGATGCAGAAATCTTTTCATGAAAATGTTCAAGTTTTTTGAAGCCGAAATACTTGATGAAAATATTCAACTTTTTTGAAGTCTAAATCTTTTCATGAAAATTTTCAACTTTTTTGATGCCGAAATAGTTCATGAAAATTTTCAACTTCTTTGAACCCGAAATCTTTTCATGAAAATTTTCAACTTTTTTGAAGCCGAAATCTTTTCATGAAAATGTTCCATTTTTTTGAAGCCGAAATACTTCATGAAAATTTTCAACTTTTTGAAACCGAAATCTTTTCATGAAAATTTTCAACTTTTTTGAAGTCTAAATCTTTTCATGAAAATTTTCAACTTTTTTGAAGCCGAAATCTTTTCATGAAAATTTTCAACTTTTTTGAAGCAGAAATCTTTTCATGAAAATCTTAGACTTTTTTGAAGTCGAAATCTTTTCATGTAAATTTTAAACTTTTTTGAGCCGAAATCTTTTCATGAAAATGTTCAACTTTTTTGAAGCAGAAAGCTTTTCATGAAAATCTTCGACTTTTTTGAAGTCGAAATAGTTCATGAAAGTTTTCAACCTTTTTGAAGCCGAAATCTTTTCATGAAAATTTTCAACTTTTTTGAAGCCGAAATCTTTTCATGAAAATGGTCAACTTTTTTGAAGCAGAAATCTTTTCCTGAAAATTTTCAACTTTTTGAAGCCTAAATCTTTTCCTGAAAATTTTTACTTTTTTGAAGCCGAAATCTTTTCATGAAAATCTTCGACTTTTTTGAAGTCGAAATAGTTCATGAAAGTTTTCAACCTTTTTGAAGCAGAAATCTTTTCATGAAAATTTTCAACTTTTTTGAAGCCGAAATCTTTTCATGAAAATTTTCAACTTTTTTGAAGCCGAAATCTTTTCATGAAAATTTTACACTTTTTTGAAGCAGAAATCTTTTCATGAAAATTTTCAACTTTTTTGAAGCAGAAATCTTTTCATGAAAATGTTCAACTTTTTTGAAGCAGAAATCTTTTCATGAAAATCTTCGACTTTTTTGCAGCCGAAATACTTCATGAAAATTTTTACTTTTTTGAAGCCGAAATCTTTTCATGAAAATCTTCGACTTTTTTGAAGTCGAAATAGTTCATGAAAGTTTTCAACCTTTTTGAAGCAGAAATCTTTTCATGAAAATTTTCAACTTTTTGAAACCAAAATCTTTTCATGAAAATTTTCAACTTTTTGAAGCCGAAATCTTTTCATGAAAATTTTCAACTTTTTGAAGCCGAAATCTTTTCATGAAAATGTTCAACTTTTTTGAAGCCGAAATCTTTTCATGAAAATTTTAAACTTTTTTGAAGTCGAAATAGTTCATGAAAATTATCAACTTTTTGAAACCGAAATCTTTTCATGAAAATTTTCAACTTTTTTGAAGCCGAAATCTTTTCATGAAAATTTTCAACTTTTTGAAACCGAAATCTTTTCATGAAAATTTTCAACTTTTTTGAAGCCGAAATCTTTTCATGAAAATGGTCAACTTTTTTGAAGCCGAAATCTTTTCATGAAAATTTTCAACTTTTTGAAGCCGAAATCTTTTCATGAAAATTTTCAACTTTTATGAAGCAGAAATCTTTTCATGAAAATTTTCAACTTTTTTGAAGCCGAAATCTTTTCATGAAAATTTTCAACGTTTTTGAAGCCGAAATCTTTTCAGGAAAATTTTCAACTTTTTTGATGCAGAAATCTTTTCATGAAAATGTTCAACTTTTTTGAAGCCGAAATAGTTCATGAAAATTTTCAACTTCTTTGAACCCGAAATCTTTTCATGAAAATTTTCAACTTTTTTGAAGCCGAAATCTTTTCATGAAAATGTTCCATTTTTTTGAAGCCGAAATACTTCATGAAAATTTTCAACTTTTTGAAAACAAAATCTTTTCATGAAAATTTTCAACTTTTTGAAAACAAAATCTTTTCATGAAAATTTTCAACTTTTTTGAAGCCGAGATCTTTTCATGAAAATTTTCAATTTTTTGAAACCGAAATCTTTTCATGATAATTTTCAAATTTTTTGAAGAAGAAATCTTTTCATGAAAATGGTCAACTTTTTTGAAGCCGAAATCTTTTCATGAAAATTTTCAACTTTTTTGAAGCCGAAATCTTTTCATGAAAATGGTCAACTTTTTTGAAGCTGAAATCTTTTCATGAAAATTTTCAACTTTTTTGAAGCAGAAATCTTTTCATGAAAATCTTAGACTTTTTTGAAGTCGAAATCTTTTCATGTAAATTTTAAACTTTTTTGAGCCGAAATCTTTTCATGAAAATGTTCAACTTTTTTGAAGCAGAAAGCTTTTCATGAAAATCTTCGACTTTTTTGAAGTCGAAATAGTTCATGAAAGTTTTCAACCTTTTTGAAACCTAAATCTTTTCATGAAAATTTTCAACTTTTTTGAAGTCGAAATCTTTTCATGAAAATGTTCCATTTTTTTGAAGCCGAAATACTTCATGAAAATTTTCAACTTTTTGAAACCAAAATCTTTTCATGAAAATTTTCAACTTTTTTGAAACCGAAATCTTTTCATGAAAATTTTCAACTTTTTGAAACCGAAATCTTTTCATGAAAATTTTCAACTTTTTTGAAGCCGAAATCTTTTCATGAAAATGGTCAACTTTTTTGAAGCCGAAATCTTTTCATGAAAATTTTCAACTTTTTGAAGCCGAAATCTTTTCATGAAAATTTTCAACTTTTTTGAACCCGAAATCTTTTCATGAAAATTTTCAACTTTTTTGAAGTCGAAATCTTTTCATTAAAATGTTCCATTTTTTTGAAGCCGAAATACTTCATGAAAATTTTCAACTTTTTGAAACCGAAATCTTTTCATGTAAATTTTCAACTTTTTTGAAGTCTAAATCTTTTCATGAAAATTTTCAACTTTTTTGAAGCTGAAATCTTTTCATGAAAATTTTCAACTTTTTTGAAGCAGAAATCTTTTCATGAAAATCTTAGACTTTTTTGAAGTCGAAATCTTTTCATGTAAATTTTAAACTTTTTTGAGCCGAAATCTTTTCATGAAAATTTTCAACTTTTTTGAAGCCGAAATCTTTTCATGAAAATTTTCAACTTTTTTGAAGCCGAAATCTTTTCATGAAAATTTTCAACTTTTTGAAACCGAGATCTTTTCATGAAAATGGTCAACTTTTTTGAAGCCAAAATCTTTTCATGAAAATTTTCAACTTTTTAAGCCGAAATCTTTTCATGAAAATGGTCAACTTTTTTGAAGCCGAAATACTTCATGAAAATGTTCAACTTTTTTGAAGCCGAAATCTTTTCATGAAAATCTTCGACTTTTTTGAAGTCGAAATAGTTCATGAAAGTTTTCAACCTTTTTGAAACCTAAATCTTTTCATGAAAATTTTCAACTTTTTTGATGCCGAAATAGTTCATGAAAATTTTCAACTTTTTTGAACCCGAAATCTTTTCATGAAAATTTTCAACTTTTTTGAAGTCGAAATCTTTTCATGAAAATGTTCCATTTTTTTGAAGCCGAAATCTTTTCATGAAAATTTTCAACTTTTTTGATGCAGAAATCTTTTCATGAAAATGTTCAACTTTTTTGAAGCCGAAATACTTGATGAAAATATTCAACTTTTTTGAAGTCTAAATCTTTTCATGAAAATTTTCAACTTTTTTGATGCCGAAATAGTTCATGAAAATTTTCAACTTCTTTGAACCCGAAATCTTTTCATGAAAATTTTCAACTTTTTTGAAGCCGAAATCTTTTCATGAAAATGTTCCATTTTTTTGAAGCCGAAATACTTCATGAAAATTTTCAACTTTTTGAAACCGAAATCTTTTCATGAAAATTTTCAACTTTTTTGAAGTCTAAATCTTTTCATGAAAATTTTCAACTTTTTTGAAGCCGAAATCTTTTCATGAAAATTTTCAACTTTTTTGAAGCAGAAATCTTTTCATGAAAATCTTAGACTTTTTTGAAGTCGAAATCTTTTCATGTAAATTTTAAACTTTTTTGAGCCGAAATCTTTTCATGAAAATGTTCAACTTTTTTGAAGCAGAAAGCTTTTCATGAAAATCTTCGACTTTTTTGAAGTCGAAATAGTTCATGAAAGTTTTCAACCTTTTTGAAGCCGAAATCTTTTCATGAAAATTTTCAACTTTTTGAAACCAAAATCTTTTCATGAAAATTTTCAACTTTTTTGAAGCCGAAATCTTTTCATGAAAATTTTCAACTTTTTGAAACCGAGATCTTTTCATGAAAATGGTCAACTTTTTTGAAGCCAAAATCTTTTCATGAAAATTTTCAACTTTTTAAGCCGAAATCTTTTCATGAAAATGGTCAACTTTTTTGAAGCCGAAATCTTTTCATGAAAATGTTCAACTTTTTTGATGCCGAAATCTTTTCATGAAAATCTTCGACTTTTTTGAAGTCGAAATAGTTCATGAAAGTTTTCAACCTTTTTGAAACCAAAATCTTTTCATGAAAATTTTAAACTTTTTTGAAGCCGAAATCTTTTCATGAAAATGGTCAACTTTTTTGAAGCAGAAATCTTTTCCTGAAAATTTTCAACTTTTTGAAGCCTAAATCTTTTCCTGAAAATTTTTACTTTTTTGAAGCCGAAATCTTTTCATGAAAATCTTCGACTTTTTTGAAGTCGAAATAGTTCATGAAAGTTTTCAACCTTTTTGAAGCAGAAATCTTTTCATGAAAATTTTCAACTTTTTTGAAGCCGAAATCTTTTCATGAAAATTTTCAACTTTTTTGAAGCCGAAATCTTTTCATGAAAATTTTCAACTTTTTTGAAGCAGAAATCTTTTCATGAAAATTTTCAACTTTTTTGAAGCAGAAATCTTTTCATGAAAATGTTCAACTTTTTTGAAGCAGAAATCTTTTCATGAAAATCTTCGACTTTTTTGCAGCCGAAATACTTCATGAAAATTTTTACTTTTTTGAAGCCGAAATCTTTTCATGAAAATCTTCGACTTTTTTGAAGTCGAAATAGTTCATGAAAGTTTTCAACCTTTTTGAAGCAGAAATCTTTTCATGAAAATTTTCAACTTTTTGAAACCAAAATCTTTTCATGAAAATTTTCAACTTTTTGAAGCCGAAATCTTTTCATGAAAATGTTCAACTTTTTGAAGCCGAAATCTTTTCATGAAAATGTTCAACTTTTTTGAAGCCGAAATCTTTTCATGAAAATTTTAAACTTTTTTGAAGTCGAAATAGTTCATGAAAATTATCAACTTTTTGAAACCGAAATCTTTTCATGAAAATTTTCAACTTTTTTGAAGCCGAAATCTTTTCATGAAAATTTTCAACTTTTTGAAACCGAAATCTTTTCATGAAAATTTTCAACTTTTTTGAAGCCGAAATCTTTTCATGAAAATGGTCAACTTTTTTGAAGCCGAAATCTTTTCATGAAAATTTTCAACTTTTTGAAGCCGAAATCTTTTCATGAAAATTTTCAACTTTTATGAAGCAGAAATCTTTTCATGAAAATTTTCAACTTTTTTGAAGCCGAAATCTTTTCATGAAAATTTTCAACGTTTTTGAAGCCGAAATCTTTTCAGGAAAATTTTCAACTTTTTTGATGCAGAAATCTTTTCATGAAAATGTTCAACTTTTTTGAAGCCGAAATAGTTCATGAAAATTTTCAACTTCTTTGAACCCGAAATCTTTTCATGAAAATTTTCAACTTTTTTGAAGCCGAAATCTTTTCATGAAAATGTTCCATTTTTTTGAAGCCGAAATACTTCATGAAAATTTTCAACTTTTTGAAAACAAAATCTTTTCATGAAAATTTTCAACTTTTTGAAAACAAAATCTTTTCATGAAAATTTTCAACTTTTTTGAAGCCGAGATCTTTTCATGAAAATTTTCAATTTTTTGAAGAAGAAATCTTTTCATGAAAATGGTCAACTTTTTTGAAGCCGAAATCTTTTCATGAAAATTTTCAACTTTTTTGAAGCCGAAATCTTTTCATGAAAATGGTCAACTTTTTTGAAGCTGAAATCTTTTCATGAAAATTTTCAACTTTTTTGAAGCAGAAATCTTTTCATGAAAATCTTAGACTTTTTTGAAGTCGAAATCTTTTCATGTAAATTTTAAACTTTTTTGAGCCGAAATCTTTTCATGAAAATGTTCAACTTTTTTGAAGCAGAAAGCTTTTCATGAAAATCTTCGACTTTTTTGAAGTCGAAATAGTTCATGAAAGTTTTCAACCTTTTTGAAACCTAAATCTTTTCATGAAAATTTTCAACTTTTTTGAAGTCGAAATCTTTTCATGAAAATGTTCCATTTTTTTGAAGCCGAAATACTTCATGAAAATTTTCAACTTTTTGAAACCAAAATCTTTTCATGAAAATTTTCAACTTTTTTGAAACCGAAATCTTTTCATGAAAATTTTCAACTTTTTGAAACCGAAATCTTTTCATGAAAATTTTCAACTTTTTTGAAGCCGAAATCTTTTCATGAAAATGGTCAACTTTTTTGAAGCCGAAATCTTTTCATGAAAATTTTCAACTTTTTGAAGCCGAAATCTTTTCATGAAAATTTTCAACTTTTTTGAACCCGAAATCTTTTCATGAAAATTTTCAACTTTTTTGAAGTCGAAATCTTTTCATTAAAATGTTCCATTTTTTTGACGCCGAAATACTTCATGAAAATTTTCAACTTTTTGAAACCGAAATCTTTTCATGTAAATTTTCAACTTTTTTGAAGTCTAAATCTTTTCATGAAAATTTTCAACTTTTTTGAAGCTGAAATCTTTTCATGAAAATTTTCAACTTTTTTGAAGCAGAAATCTTTTCATGAAAATCTTAGACTTTTTTGAAGTCGAAATCTTTTCATGTAAATTTTAAACTTTTTTGAGCCGAAATCTTTTCATGAAAATTTTCAACTTTTTTGAAGCCGAAATCTTTTCATGAAAATTTTCAACTTTTTTGAAGCCGAAATCTTTTCATGAAAATTTTCAACTTTTTGAAACCGAGATCTTTTCATGAAAATGGTCAACTTTTTTGAAGCCAAAATCTTTTCATGAAAATTTTCAACTTTTTAAGCCGAAATCTTTTCATGAAAATGGTCAACTTTTTTGAAGCCGAAATACTTCATGAAAATGTTCAACTTTTTTGAAGCCGAAATCTTTTCATGAAAATCTTCGACTTTTTTGAAGTCGAAATAGTTCATGAAAGTTTTCAACCTTTTTGAAACCTAAATCTTTTCATGAAAATTTTCAACTTTTTTGATGCCGAAATAGTTCATGAAAATTTTCAACTTTTTTGAACCCGAAATCTTTTCATGAAAATTTTCAACTTTTTTGAAGTCGAAATCTTTTCATGAAAATGTTCCATTTTTTTGAAGCCGAAATCTTTTCATGAAAATTTTCAACTTTTTTGATGCAGAAATCTTTTCATGAAAATGTTCAACTTTTTTGAAGCCGAAATACTTGATGAAAATATTCAACTTTTTTGAAGTCTAAATCTTTTCATGAAAATTTTCAACTTTTTTGATGCCGAAATAGTTCATGAAAATTTTCAACTTCTTTGAACCCGAAATCTTTTCATGAAAATTTTCAACTTTTTTGAAGCCGAAATCTTTTCATGAAAATGTTCCATTTTTTTGAAGCCGAAATACTTCATGAAAATTTTCAACTTTTTGAAACCGAAATCTTTTCATGAAAATTTTCAACTTTTTTGAAGTCTAAATCTTTTCATGAAAATTTTCAACTTTTTTGAAGCCGAAATCTTTTCATGAAAATTTTCAACTTTTTTGAAGCAGAAATCTTTTCATGAAAATCTTAGACTTTTTTGAAGTCGAAATCTTTTCATGTAAATTTTAAACTTTTTTGAGCCGAAATCTTTTCATGAAAATGTTCAACTTTTTTGAAGCAGAAAGCTTTTCATGAAAATCTTCGACTTTTTTGAAGTCGAAATAGTTCATGAAAGTTTTCAACCTTTTTGAAGCCGAAATCTTTTCATGAAAATTTTCAACTTTTTGAAACCAAAATCTTTTCATGAAAATTTTCAACTTTTTTGAAGCCGAAATCTTTTCATGAAAATTTTCAACTTTTTGAAACCGAGATCTTTTCATGAAAATGGTCAACTTTTTTGAAGCCAAAATCTTTTCATGAAAATTTTCAACTTTTTAAGCCGAAATCTTTTCATGAAAATGGTCAACTTTTTTGAAGCCGAAATCTTTTCATGAAAATGTTCAACTTTTTTGATGCCGAAATCTTTTCATGAAAATCTTCGACTTTTTTGAAGTCGAAATAGTTCATGAAAGTTTTCAACCTTTTTGAAACCAAAATCTTTTCATGAAAATTTTAAACTTTTTTGAAGCCGAAATCTTTTCATGAAAATGGTCAACTTTTTTGAAGCAGAAATCTTTTCCTGAAAATTTTCAACTTTTTGAAGCCTAAATCTTTTCCTGAAAATTTTTACTTTTTTGAAGCCGAAATCTTTTCATGAAAATCTTCGACTTTTTTGAAGTCGAAATAGTTCATGAAAGTTTTCAACCTTTTTGAAGCAGAAATCTTTTCATGAAAATTTTCAACTTTTTTGAAGCCGAAATCTTTTCATGAAAATTTTCAACTTTTTTGAAGCCGAAATCTTTTCATGAAAATTTTCAACTTTTTTGAAGCAGAAATCTTTTCATGAAAATTTTCAACTTTTTTGAAGCAGAAATCTTTTCATGAAAATGTTCAACTTTTTTGAAGCAGAAATCTTTTCATGAAAATCTTCGACTTTTTTGCAGCCGAAATACTTCATGAAAATTTTTACTTTTTTGAAGCCGAAATCTTTTCATGAAAATCTTCGACTTTTTTGAAGTCGAAATAGTTCATGAAAGTTTTCAACCTTTTTGAAGCAGAAATCTTTTCATGAAAATTTTCAACTTTTTGAAACCAAAATCTTTTCATGAAAATTTTCAACTTTTTGAAGCCGAAATCTTTTCATGAAAATGTTCAACTTTTTGAAGCCGAAATCTTTTCATGAAAATGTTCAACTTTTTTGAAGCCGAAATCTTTTCATGAAAATTTTAAACTTTTTTGAAGTCGAAATAGTTCATGAAAATTATCAACTTTTTGAAACCGAAATCTTTTCATGAAAATTTTCAACTTTTTTGAAGCCGAAATCTTTTCATGAAAATTTTCAACTTTTTGAAACCGAAATCTTTTCATGAAAATTTTCAACTTTTTTGAAGCCGAAATCTTTTCATGAAAATGGTCAACTTTTTTGAAGCCGAAATCTTTTCATGAAAATTTTCAACTTTTTGAAGCCGAAATCTTTTCATGAAAATTTTCAACTTTTATGAAGCAGAAATCTTTTCATGAAAATTTTCAACTTTTTTGAAGCCGAAATCTTTTCATGAAAATTTTCAACGTTTTTGAAGCCGAAATCTTTTCAGGAAAATTTTCAACTTTTTTGATGCAGAAATCTTTTCATGAAAATGTTCAACTTTTTTGAAGCCGAAATAGTTCATGAAAATTTTCAACTTCTTTGAACCCGAAATCTTTTCATGAAAATTTTCAACTTTTTTGAAGCCGAAATCTTTTCATGAAAATGTTCCATTTTTTTGAAGCCGAAATACTTCATGAAAATTTTCAACTTTTTGAAAACAAAATCTTTTCATGAAAATTTTCAACTTTTTGAAAACAAAATCTTTTCATGAAAATTTTCAACTTTTTTGAAGCCGAGATCTTTTCATGAAAATTTTCAATTTTTTGAAGAAGAAATCTTTTCATGAAAATGGTCAACTTTTTTGAAGCCGAAATCTTTTCATGAAAATTTTCAACTTTTTTGAAGCCGAAATCTTTTCATGAAAATGGTCAACTTTTTTGAAGCTGAAATCTTTTCATGAAAATTTTCAACTTTTTTGAAGCAGAAATCTTTTCATGAAAATCTTAGACTTTTTTGAAGTCGAAATCTTTTCATGTAAATTTTAAACTTTTTTGAGCCGAAATCTTTTCATGAAAATGTTCAACTTTTTTGAAGCAGAAAGCTTTTCATGAAAATCTTCGACTTTTTTGAAGTCGAAATAGTTCATGAAAGTTTTCAACCTTTTTGAAACCTAAATCTTTTCATGAAAATTTTCAACTTTTTTGAAGTCGAAATCTTTTCATGAAAATGTTCCATTTTTTTGAAGCCGAAATACTTCATGAAAATTTTCAACTTTTTGAAACCAAAATCTTTTCATGAAAATTTTCAACTTTTTTGAAACCGAAATCTTTTCATGAAAATTTTCAACTTTTTGAAACCGAAATCTTTTCATGAAAATTTTCAACTTTTTTGAAGCCGAAATCTTTTCATGAAAATGGTCAACTTTTTTGAAGCCGAAATCTTTTCATGAAAATTTTCAACTTTTTGAAGCCGAAATCTTTTCATGAAAATTTTCAACTTTTTTGAACCCGAAATCTTTTCATGAAAATTTTCAACTTTTTTGAAGTCGAAATCTTTTCATTAAAATGTTCCATTTTTTTGACGCCGAAATACTTCATGAAAATTTTCAACTTTTTGAAACCGAAATCTTTTCATGTAAATTTTCAACTTTTTTGAAGTCTAAATCTTTTCATGAAAATTTTCAACTTTTTTGAAGCTGAAATCTTTTCATGAAAATTTTCAACTTTTTTGAAGCAGAAATCTTTTCATGAAAATCTTAGACTTTTTTGAAGTCGAAATCTTTTCATGTAAATTTTAAACTTTTTTGAGCCGAAATCTTTTCATGAAAATTTTCAACTTTTTTGAAGCCGAAATCTTTTCATGAAAATTTTCAACTTTTTTGAAGCCGAAATCTTTTCATGAAAATTTTCAACTTTTTGAAACCGAGATCTTTTCATGAAAATGGTCAACTTTTTTGAAGCCAAAATCTTTTCATGAAAATTTTCAACTTTTTAAGCCGAAATCTTTTCATGAAAATGGTCAACTTTTTTGAAGCCGAAATACTTCATGAAAATGTTCAACTTTTTTGAAGCCGAAATCTTTTCATGAAAATCTTCGACTTTTTTGAAGTCGAAATAGTTCATGAAAGTTTTCAACCTTTTTGAAACCTAAATCTTTTCATGAAAATTTTCAACTTTTTTGATGCCGAAATAGTTCATGAAAATTTTCAACTTTTTTGAACCCGAAATCTTTTCATGAAAATTTTCAACTTTTTTGAAGTCGAAATCTTTTCATGAAAATGTTCCATTTTTTTGAAGCCGAAATCTTTTCATGAAAATTTTCAACTTTTTTGATGCAGAAATCTTTTCATGAAAATGTTCAACTTTTTTGAAGCCGAAATACTTGATGAAAATATTCAACTTTTTTGAAGTCTAAATCTTTTCATGAAAATTTTCAACTTTTTTGATGCCGAAATAGTTCATGAAAATTTTCAACTTCTTTGAACCCGAAATCTTTTCATGAAAATTTTCAACTTTTTTGAAGCCGAAATCTTTTCATGAAAATGTTCCATTTTTTTGAAGCCGAAATACTTCATGAAAATTTTCAACTTTTTGAAACCGAAATCTTTTCATGAAAATTTTCAACTTTTTTGAAGTCTAAATCTTTTCATGAAAATTTTCAACTTTTTTGAAGCCGAAATCTTTTCATGAAAATTTTCAACTTTTTTGAAGCAGAAATCTTTTCATGAAAATTTTCAACTTTTTTGAAGCCGAAATACTTGATGAAAATATTCAACTTTTTTGAAGTCTAAATCTTTTCATGAAAATTTTCAACTTTTTTGAAGCAGAAATCTTTTCATGCAAATCTTCGACTTTTTGAAACCGAAATCTTTTCATGCAAATCTTCGACTTTTTTGAAGCCGAAAAACTTGATGAAAATATTCAACTTTTTTGAAGTCTAAACCTTTTCATGAAAATTTTCAACTTTTTTGAAGCAGAAATCTTTTCATGAAAATTTTCAACTTTTTTGAAGCAGAAATCTTTTCATGAAAATTTTCAACTTTTTTGAAGCCGAAATAGTTCATGAAAATTTTAGACTTTTTGGAAGCCGAAATCTTTTCATGAAAATCTTCGACTTTTTTGAAGTCGAAATAGTTCATGAAAGTTTTCAACCTTTTTGAAGCCGAAATCTTTTCATGAAAATCTTCGACTTTTTTGAAGTCGAAATAGTTCATGAAAGTTTTCAACTTTTTTGAAGCCGAAATCTTTTCATGAAAATGTTCAACTTTTTTGAAGCCGAAATCTTTTCATAAAAAATTCTCAACTTTTTGAAACCGAAATCTTTTCATGAAAATTTTCAACTTTTTTGAAGTCGAAATACTTCATGAAAATTTTCAACTTTTTGAAACCAAAATCTTTTCATGAAAATTTTCAACTTTTTTGAAGCCGAAATCTTTTCATGAAAATGTTCAACTTTTTTGAAGCCGAGATCTTTTCATGAAAATTTTCAACTTTTTTGAAGCCGAAATCTTTTCATGAAAATGGTCAACTTTTTTGAAGCCGAAATCTTTTCATGAAAATTTTCAACTTTTTGAAGCCGAAATCTTTTCATGCAAATCTTCGACTTTTTTGAAGCCGAAAAACTTGATGAAAATATTCAACTTTTTTGAAGTCTAAATCTTTTCATGAAAATTTTAAACTTTTTTGAAGCAGAAATCTTTTCATGAAAATTTTCAACTTTTTTGAAGCAGAAATCTTTTCATGAAAATTTTCAACTTTTTTGAAGCCGAAATAGTTCATGAAAATTTTAGACTTTTTGGAAGCCGAAATCTTTTCATGAAAATTTTCAACTTTTTTGATGCCGAAATAGATCATGAAAATTTTCAACTTTTTTGAAGCCGAAATCTTTTCCTGAAAATCTTCAACTTTTTTGAAGCAGAAATCTTTTCATGCAAATCTTCGACTTTTTTGAAGCCGAAATACTTGATGAAAATATTCAACTTTTTTGAAGTCTAAATCTTTTCATGAAAATTTTCAACTTTTTTGAAGCCGAAATCTTTTCATGAAAATTTTGAAATTTTTTGAAGCAGAAATCTTTTCATGAAAATTTTAAACTTTTTTGAAGCCGAAATCTTTGCATGAAAATGTTCAACTTTTTTGAAGCCGAAATCTTTTCATGAAAATTTTCAACTTTTTTGAAGCCGAAATCTTTTCATGAAAATGGTCAACTTTTTTGAAGCCGAAATCTTTTCATGAAAATTTTCAACTTTTTGAAGCCGAAATCTTTTCATGAAAATTTTGAACTTTTTTGAAGCAGAAATCTTTTCATGAAAATTTTCAACATTTTTGAAGCAGAAATCTTTTCATGAAAATCTTCGACTTTTTGGCAGCCGAAATACTTCAAGAAAATTTTTACTTTTTTGAAGCCGAAATCTTTTCATGAAATTCTTCGACTTTTTTGAAGTCGAAATAGTTCATGAAAGTTTTCAACCTTTTTGAAGCAGAAATCTTTTCATGAAAATTTTCAACTTTTTGAAACCGAATTCTTTTCATGAAAATGGTCAACTTTTTTGAAGCCGAAATCTTTTCATGAAAATTTTCAACTTTTTAAGACGAAATCTTTTCATGAAAATGGTCAACTTTTTTGAAGCCGAAATCTGTTCATGAAAATTTTCAACTTTTTTGAAGCAGAAATCTTTTCATGAAAATGTTCAACTTTTTTGAAGCCGAAATCTTTTCATGAAAATTTTAAACTTTTTTGAAGCCGAAATCTTTTCATGAAAATGTTAAACTTTTTTGAAGCAGAAAGCTTTTCATGAAAATCTTCGACTTTTTTGAAGCCGAAAAACTTCATGAAAATGTTCAACTTTTTTGAAGCCGAAATCTTTTCATGAAAATCTTCGACTTTTTTGAAGTCGAAATAGTTCATGAAAGTTTTCAACCTTTTTGAAGCTGAAATCTTTTCATGAAAATCTTAGACTTTTTTGAAGTCGAAATCTTTTCATGTAAATTTTAAACTTTTTTGAGCCGAAATCTTTTCATGAAAATGTTCAACTTTTTTGAAGCAGAACTCTTTTCATGAAAATCTTCGACTTTTTTGAAGCCGCAATAGTTCATGAAAGTTTTCAACCTTTTTGAAGCCGAAATACTTCATGAAAATTTTCACCTTTTTTGAAGCCGAAATACTTTATGAAAATTTTCACCTTTTTTGAAGCCGAAATCTTTTCATGAAAATTTTCAACTTTTTTGAAGCAGAAATCTTTTCATGAAAATCTTCGACTTTTTTGCAGCCGAAATACTTCATGAAAATGTTCAAATTTTTTGAAGCAGAAATCTTTTCATGAACATGTTCAACTTTTTTGAAGCCGAAATCTTTTCATGAAAATCTTAGACTTTTTTGAAGTCGAAATCTTTTCATGTAAATTTTAAACTTTTTTGAGCCGAAATCTTTTCATGAAAATGTTCAACTTTTTTGAAGCAGAAATCTTTTCATGAAAATGTTCGACTATTTTGCAGCCGAAATACTTCATGAAAATGTTCAACTTTTTTGAAGCAGAAATCTTTTCATGAACATGTTCAACTTTTTTGAAGCCGAAATCTTTTCATGAAAATGTTCCATTTTTTTGAAGCAGAAATACTTCTTGAACATTTTCAACGTTTTTGAAGCCGAAATCTTTTCATGAAAATGTTCAACTTTTTTGCAGCCGAAATACTTCATGAAAATGTTCAACTTTTTTGAAGCCGAAATCTTTTCATGAAAATCTTCGACTTTTTTGAAGTCGAAATAGTTCATGAAAGTTTTCAAACTTTTTGAAGCTGAAATCTTTTCATGAAAATTTTCAACTTTTTTGAAGCAGAAATCTTTTCATGAAAATGTTCAACTTTTTTGAAGCCGAAATCTTTTCATGAAAATTTTAAACTTTTTTGAAGCCGAAATCTTTTCATGAAAATGTTAAACTTTTTTGAAGCAGAAAGCTTTTCATGAAAATCTTAGACTTTTTTGAAGTCGAAATCTTTTCATGTAAATTTTAAACTTTTTTGAGCCGAAATCTTTTCATGAAAATGTTCAACTTTTTTGAAGCAGAAATCTTTTCATGAAAATCTTCGACTATTTTGCAGCCGAAATACTTCATGAAAATGTTCAACTTTTTTGAAGCAGAAATCTTTTCATGAACATGTTCAACTTTTTTGAAGCCGAAATCTTTTCATGAAAATGTTCCATTTTTTTGAAGCAGAAATACTTCTTGAACATTTTCAACGTTTTTGAAGCCGAAATCTTTTCATGAAAATGTTCAACTTTTTTGAAGCCGAAATCTTTTCATGAAAATCTTCGACTTTTTTGCAGCCGAAATACTTCATGAAAATGTTCAACTTTTTTGAAGCCGAAATCTTTTCATGAAAATCTTCGACTTTTTTGAAGTCGAAATAGTTCTTGAAAGTTTTCAAACTTTTTGAAGCTGAAATCTTTTCATGAAAATTTTCAACTTTTTTGAAGCAGAAATCTTTTCATGAAAATGTTCAACTTTTTTGAAGCCGAAATCTTTTCATGAAAATTTTAAACTTTTTTGAAGCCGAAATCTTTTCATGAAAATGTTAAACTTTTTTGAAGCAGAAAGCTTTTCATGAAAATCTTCGACTTTTTTGAAGCCGAAAAACTTCATGAAAATGTTCAACTTTTTTGAAGCCGAAATCTTTTCATGAAAATCTTCGACTTTTTTGAAGTCGAAATAGTTCATGAAAGTTTTCAACCTTTTTGAAGCTGAAATCTTTTCATGAAAATCTTAGACTTTTTTGAAGTCGAAATCTTTTCATGTAAATTTTAAACTTTTTTGAGCCGAAATCTTTTCATGAAAATGTTCAACTTTTTTGAAGCAGAACTCTTTTCATGAAAATCTTCGACTTTTTTGAAGCCGCAATAGTTCATGAACGTTTTCAACCTTTTTGAAGCCGAAATACTTCATGAAAATTTTCACCTTTTTTGAAGCCGAAATACTTTATGAAAATTTTCAACTTTTTTGAAGCAGAAATCTTTTCATGAAAATTTTCAACTTTTTTGAAGCAGAAATCTTTTCATGAAAACCTTAGACTTTTTTGAAGTCGAAATCTTTTCATGTAAATTTTAAACTTTTTTGAAGCCGAAATTTTTTCATGAAAATTTTCAACTTTTTTGAAGCCGAAATCTTTTCATGAAAATGTTCAACTATTTTGAAGCCGAAATCTTTTCATGAAAATGTTCCATTTTTTCGAAGCCGAAATACTTCATGAAAATTTTCAACTTTTTTGAAGCCGAAATCTTTTCATGAAAATTGTCAACTTTTTTGAAGCCGAAATCTTTTCATGAAAATTTTCAACTTTTTGAAGCCGAAATCTTTTCATGAAAATGTTCAACTTTTTTGAAGCAGAAATCTTTTCATGAAAATGTTCAACTTTTTTGAAGCCGAAATCTTTTCATGAAAATTTTCAACTTTTTTGAAGCCGAAATCTTTTCATGAAAATGTTCAACTTTTTTGAAGCAGAAAGCTTTTCATGAAAATCTTCAACTTTTTTGAAGCAGAAATCTTTTCATGAAAATCTTCGACTTTCTTGAAGTCGAAATCTTTTCATGTAAATTTTCAACTTTTTTGAAGCATAAATCTTTTCATGAAAATCTTTGACTTTTTTGAAGCCGAAATCTTTTCATGAAAATGGTCAACTTTTTTGAAGAAGAAATCTTTTCATGAAAATGTTCAACTTTTTTGAAGCCGAAATCTTTTCATGAAAATGTTCCATTTTTTTGAAGCCGAAATACTTCATGAAAATGTTCAACTTTTTTGAAGTCGAAATCTTTTCATGTAAATTTTCAACTTTTTTGAACCCGAAATCTTTTCATGAAAATGTTACATTTTTTGAAGCCGAAATCTTTTCATGAAAATGTTCCATTTTTTTGAAGCCGAAATCTTTTCATGAAAATGTTCAACTTTTTTGAAGCCGAAATACTTCATGAAAATTTTCAACTTTTTTGAAGCCGAAATCTTTTCATGAAAATGTTCAACTTTTTTGAAGCCGAAATCTTTTCATGAAAATGTTCAACTTTTTTGAAGCCGAGATCTTTTCATGAAGATCTTAGACTTTTTTGAAGCCGAAATCTTTTCATGAAAATTTTCAACTTTTTTGAAGCAGAAATCTTTTCATGAAAATGTTCAACTTTTTTAAAGCAGAAATCTTTTCATGAAAATCTTAGACTTTTTTGAAGTCGAAATCTTTTCATGTAAATTTTCAACTTTTTTGAAGCAGAACTTTTTTGAAGCCGAAATAGTTCATTAAAATTTTAGACTTTTTTGAAGCCGAAATCTTTTCATGAAAATTTTCAACTTTTTTGAAGCCGAAATCTTTTCATGAAAATGTTCCATTTTTTTGAAGCCGAAATACTTCCTGAAAATTTTCAACTTTTTGAAACCAAAATCTTTTCAAGAAAATTTTCAACTTTTTTGAAGCCGAAATCTTTTCATGAAAATGTTCAACTTTTTTGAAGCGGAAATCTTTTCATGAAAATGTTCAACTTTTTTGAAGCCGAAATCTTTTCATGAAAATGTTCAACTTTTTTGAAGCCGAAATCTTTTCATGAAAATGTTCAACTTTTTTGAAGCCGAGATCTTTTCATGAAGATCTTAGACTTTTTTGAAGCCGAAATCTTTTCATGAAAATTTTCAACTTTTTTGAAGCTGAAATCTTTTCATGAAAATTTTCAACTTTTTGAAGCCGAAATCTTTTCATGAAAATTTTCAACTTTTTGAAGCCGAAATTTTTTCATGAAAATTTTCAACTTTTTTGAAGCAGAAATCTTTTCATGAAAATCTTCGACTTTTTTGAAACCGAAATACTTGATGAAAATATTCAACTTTTTTGAAGTCTAAATCTTTTCATGAAAATTTTCAACTTTTTGAAACCGAAATCTTTTCATGAAAATTTTCAACTTTTTTGAAGCCGAAATAGTTCATGAAAATTTTAGACTTTTTGGAAGCCGAAATCTTTTCATGAAAATTTTCAACTTTTTTGATGCCGAAATAGTTCATGAAAATTTTCAACTTTTTTGAAGCAGAAATCTTTTCATGAAAATCTTCGACTTTTTTGAAGTCGAAATAGTTCATGAAAGTTTTCAACCTTTTTGAAGCTGAAATCTTTTCATGAAAATCTTCGACTTTTTTGAAGTCGAAATAGTTCATGAAAGTTTTCAACTTTTTTGAAGCCGAAATCTTTTCATGAAAATTTTCAACTTTTTTGAAGCCGAAATCTTTTCATGAAAATGGTCAACTTTTTTGAAGTCGAAATACTTCATGAAAGTTTTCAACTTTTTGAAACCAAAATCTTTTCATGAAAATTTTCAACTTTTTTGAAGCCGAAATCTTTTCATGAAAATTTTCAACTTTTTTGAAGCCGAAATCTTTTCATGAAAATGGTCAACTTTTTTGAAGCCGAAATCTTTTCATGAAAATTTTCAACTTTTTGAAGCCGAAATCTTTTCATGAAAATTTTCAACTTTTTTGAAGCAGAAATCTTTTCATGCAAATCTTCGACTTTTTTGAAGCCGAAATACTTGATGAAAATATTCAATTTTTTTGAAGTCTAAATCTTTTCATGAAAATTTTCAACTTTTTTGAAGCAGAAATCTTTTCATGCAAATCTTCGACTTTTTTGAAGCCGAAAAACTTGATGAAAATATTCAACTTTTTTGAAGTCTAAATCTTTTCATGAAAATTTTCAACTTTTTTGAAGCAGAAATCTTTTCATGAAAATTTTCAACTTTTTTGAAGCAGAAATCTTTTCATGAAAATTTTCAACTTTTTTGAAGCAGAAATCTTTTCATGAAAATTTTCAACTTTTTTGAAGCAGAAATCTTTTCATGAAAATGGTCAACTTTTTTGAAGCCGAAATCTTTTCATGAAAATGTTCAACTTTTTTGAAGCCGAAATCTTTTCATGAAAATGGTCAACTTTTTTGAAGCCGAAATCTTTTCATGAAAATTTTCAACTTTTTGAAGCCGAAATCTTTTCATGAAAATTTTCAACTTTTTTGAAGCAGGAATCTTTTCATGCAAATCTTCGACTTTTTTGAAGCCGAAATACTTGATGAAAATATTCAACTTTTTTGAAGTCTAAATCTTTTCATGAAAATTTTCAACTTTTTGAAGCCGAAATCTTTTCATGAAAATTTTGAACTTTTTTGAAGCAGAAATCTTTTCATGAAAATTTTCAACATTTTTGAAGCAGAAATCTTTTCATGAAAATTTTCAACTTTTTTGAATTCGAAATCTTTTCATGAAAATTTTCAACTTTTTTGAAGCCGAAATCTTTTCATGAAAATGTTCAACTTTTTTGAATCAGAAATCTTTTCATGAAAATCTTCAACTTTTTTGCAGCCGAAATACTTCATGAAAATGTTCAACTTTTTGAAACCGAAATCTTTTCATGAAAATGGTCAACTTTTTTGAAGCCGAAATCTTTTCATGAAAATTTTCAACTTTTTGAAGCCGAAATCTTTTCATGAAAATTTTGAAATTTTTTGAAGCAGAAATCTTTTCATGAAAATTTTAAACTTTTTTGAAGCCGAAATCTTTGCATGAAAATGTTCAACTTTTTTGAAGCCGAAATCTTTTCATGAAAATTTTCAACTTTTTTGAAGCCGAAATCTTTTCATGAAAATGGTCAACTTTTTTGAAGCCGAAATCTTTTCATGAAAATTTTCAACTTTTTGAAGCCGAAATCTTTTCATGAAAATTTTGAACTTTTTTGAAGCAGAAATCTTTTCATGAAAATTTTCAACATTTTTGAAGCAGAAATCTTTTCATGAAAATCTTCGACTTTTTTGCAGCCGAAATACTTCATGAAAATTTTTACTTTTTTGAAGCCGAAATCTTTTCATGAAATTCTTCGACTTTTTTGAAGTCGAAATAGTTCATGAAAGTTTTCAACCTTTTTGAAGCAGAAATCTTTTCATGAAAATTTTCAACTTTTTGAAACCGAATTCTTTTCATGAAAATGGTCAACTTTTTTGAAGCCGAAATCTTTTCAGGAAAATTTTCAACTTTTTAAGACGAAATCTTTTCATGAAAATGGTCAACTTTTTTGAAGCCGAAATCTGTTCATGAAAATTTTCAACTTTTTTGAAGCAGAAATCTTTTCATGAAAATGTTCAACTTTTTTGAAGCCGAAATCTTTTCATGAAAATTTTAAACTTTTTTGAAGCCGAAATCTTTTCATGAAAATTTTGAAATTTTTTGAAGCAGAAATCTTTTCATGAAAATTTTAAACTTTTTTGAAGCCGAAATCTTTGCATGAAAATGTTCAACTTTTTTGAAGCCGAAATCTTTTCATGAAAATTTTCAACTTTTTTGAAGCCGAAATCTTTTCATGAAAATGGTCAACTTTTTTGAAGCCGAAATCTTTTCATGAAAATTTTCAACTTTTTGAAGCCGAAATCTTTTCATGAAAATTTTGAACTTTTTTGAAGCAGAAATCTTTTCATGAAAATTTTCAACATTTTTGAAGCAGAAATCTTTTCATGAAAATCTTCGACTTTTTTGCAGCCGAAATACTTCATGAAAATTTTTACTTTTTTGAAGCCGAAATCTTTTCATGAAATTCTTCGACTTTTTTGAAGTCGAAATAGTTCATGAAAGTTTTCAACCTTTTTGAAGCAGAAATCTTTTCATGAAAATTTTCAACTTTTTGAAACCGAATTCTTTTCATGAAAATGGTCAACTTTTTTGAAGCCGAAATCTTTTCAGGAAAATTTTCAACTTTTTAAGACGAAATCTTTTCATGAAAATGGTCAACTTTTTTGAAGCCGAAATCTGTTCATGAAAATTTTCAACTTTTTTGAAGCAGAAATCTTTTCATGAAAATGTTCAACTTTTTTGAAGCCGAAATCTTTTCATGAAAATTTTAAACTTTTTTGAAGCCGAAATCTTTTCATGAAAATGTTAAACTTTTTTGAAGCAGAAAGCTTTTCATGAAAATCTTCGACTTTTTTGAAGCCGAAAAACTTCATGAAAATGTTCAACTTTTTTGAAGCCGAAATCTTTTCATGAAAATCTTCGACTTTTTTGAAGTCGAAATAGTTCATGAAAGTTTTCAACCTTTTTGAAGCTGAAATCTTTTCATGAAAATCTTAGACTTTTTTGAAGTCGAAATCTTTTCATGTAAATTTTAAACTTTTTTGAGCCGAAATCTTTTCATGAAAATGTTCAACTTTTTTGAAGCAGAACTCTTTTCATGAAAATCTTCGACTTTTTTGAAGCCGCAATAGTTCATGAAAGTTTTCAACCTTTTTGAAGCCGAAATACTTCATGAAAATTTTCACCTTTTTTGAAGCCGAAATACTTTATGAAAATTTTCACCTTTTTTGAAGCCGAAATCTTTTCATGAAAATTTTCAACTTTTTTGAAGCAGAAATCTTTTCATGAAAATCTTCGACTTTTTTGCAGCCGAAATACTTCATGAAAATGTTCAAATTTTTTGAAGCAGAAATCTTTTCATGAACATGTTCAACTTTTTTGAAGCCGAAATCTTTTCATGAAAATCTTAGACTTTTTTGAAGTCGAAATCTTTTCATGTAAATTTTAAACTTTTTTGAGCCGAAATCTTTTCATGAAAATGTTCAACTTTTTTGAAGCAGAAATCTTTTCATGAAAATCTTCGACTATTTTGCAGCCGAAATACTTCATGAAAATGTTCAACTTTTTTGAAGCAGAAATCTTTTCATGAACATGTTCAACTTTTTTGAAGCCGAAATCTTTTCATGAAAATGTTCCATTTTTTTGAAGCAGAAATACTTCTTGAACATTTTCAACGTTTTTGAAGCCGAAATCTTTTCATGAAAATGTTCAACTTTTTTGAAGCCGAAATCTTTTCATGAAAATCTTCGACTTTTTTGCAGCCGAAATACTTCATGAAAATGTTCAACTTTTTTGAAGCCGAAATCTTTTCATGAAAATCTTCGACTTTTTTGAAGTCGAAATAGTTCATGAAAGTTTTCAAACTTTTTGAAGCTGAAATCTTTTCATGAAAATTTTCAACTTTTTTGAAGCAGAAATCTTTTCATGAAAATGTTCAACTTTTTTGAAGCCGAAATCTTTTCATGAAAATTTTAAACTTTTTTGAAGCCGAAATCTTTTCATGAAAATGTTAAACTTTTTTGAAGCAGAAAGCTTTTCATGAAAATCTTCGACTATTTTGCAGCCGAAATACTTCATGAAAATGTTCAACTTTTTTGAAGCAGAAATCTTTTCATGAACATGTTCAACTTTTTTGAAGCCGAAATCTTTTCATGAAAATGTTCCATTTTTTTGAAGCAGAAATACTTCTTGAACATTTTCAACGTTTTTGAAGCCGAAATCTTTTCATGAAAATGTTCAACTTTTTTGAAGCCGAAATCTTTTCATGAAAATCTTCGACTTTTTTGCAGCCGAAATACTTCATGAAAATGTTCAACTTTTTTGAAGCCGAAATCTTTTCATGAAAATCTTCGACTTTTTTGAAGTCGAAATAGTTCATGAAAGTTTTCAAACTTTTTGAAGCTGAAATCTTTTCATGAAAATTTTCAACTTTTTTGAAGCAGAAATCTTTTCATGAAAATTTTCAACTTTTTTGAAGCCGAAATCTTTTCATGAAAATTTTAAACTTTTTTGAAGCCGAAATCTTTTCATGAAAATGTTAAACTTTTTTGAAGCAGAAAGCTTTTCATGAAAATCTTAGACTTTTTTGAAGTCGAAATCTTTTCATGTAAATTTTAAACTTTTTTGAGCCGAAATCTTTTCATGAAAATGTTCAACTTTTTTGAAGCAGAAATCTTTTCATGAAAATCTTCGACTATTTTGCAGCCGAAATACTTCATGAAAATGTTCAACTTTTTTGAAGCAGAAATCTTTTCATGAACATGTTCAACTTTTTTGAAGCCGAAATCTTTTCATGAAAATGTTCCATTTTTTTGAAGCAGAAATACTTCTTGAACATTTTCAACGTTTTTGAAGCCGAAATCTTTTCATGAAAATGTTCAACTTTTTTGAAGCCGAAATCTTTTCATGAAAATCTTCGACTTTTTTGCAGCCGAAATACTTCATGAAAATGTTCAACTTTTTTGAAGCCGAAATCTTTTCATGAAAATCTTCGACTTTTTTGAAGTCGAAATAGTTCATGAAAGTTTTCAAACTTTTTGAAGCTGAAATCTTTTCATGAAAATTTTCAACTTTTTTGAAGCAGAAATCTTTTCATGAAAATGTTCAACTTTTTTGAAGCCGAAATCTTTTCATGAAAATTTTAAACTTTTTTGAAGCCGAAATCTTTTCATGAAAATGTTAAACTTTTTTGAAGCAGAAAGCTTTTCATGAAAATCTTCGACTTTTTTGAAGCCGAAAAACTTCATGAAAATGTTCAACTTTTTTGAAGCCGAAATCTTTTCATGAAAATCTTCGACTTTTTTGAAGTCGAAATAGTTCATGAAAGTTTTCAACCTTTTTGAAGCTGAAATCTTTTCATGAAAATCTTAGACTTTTTTGAAGTCGAAATCTTTTCATGTAAATTTTAAACTTTTTTGAGCCGAAATCTTTTCATGAAAATGTTCAACTTTTTTGAAGCAGAACTCTTTTCATGAAAATCTTCGACTTTTTTGAAGCCGCAATAGTTCATGAAAGTTTTCAACCTTTTTGAAGCCGAAATACTTCATGAAAATTTTCACCTTTTTTGAAGCCGAAATACTTTATGAAAATTTTCAACTTTTTTGAAGCCGAAATCTTTTCATGAAAATTTTCAACTTTTTTGAAGCAGAAATCTTTTCATGAAAATCTTCGACTTTTTTGCAGCCGAAATACTTCATGAAAATGTTCAAATTTTTTGAAGCAGAAATCTTTTCATGAACATGTTCAACTTTTTTGAAGCCGAAATCTTTTCATGAAAATCTTAGACTTTTTTGAAGTCGAAATCTTTTCATGTAAATTTTAAACTTTTTTGAGCCGAAATCTTTTCATGAAAATGTTCAACTTTTTTGAAGCAGAAATCTTTTCATGAAAATCTTCGACTATTTTGCAGCCGAAATACTTCATGAAAATGTTCAACTTTTTTGAAGCAGAAATCTTTTCATGAACATGTTCAACTTTTTTGAAGCCGAAATCTTTTCATGAAAATGTTCCATTTTTTTGAAGCAGAAATACTTCTTGAACATTTTCAACGTTTTTGAAGCCGAAATCTTTTCATGAAAATGTTCAACTTTTTTGAAGCCGAAATCTTTTCATGAAAATCTTCGACTTTTTTGCAGCCGAAATACTTCATGAAAATGTTCAACTTTTTTGAAGCCGAAATCTTTTCATGAAAATCTTCGACTTTTTTGAAGTCGAAATAGTTCATGAAAGTTTTCAAACTTTTTGAAGCTGAAATCTTTTCATGAAAATTTTCAACTTTTTGAACACAAAATCTTTTCATGAAAATTTTCAACTTTTTGGAAGCCGAAATCTTTTCATGAAAATTTTCAACTATTTGAAACCGAAATCTTTTCATGAAAATTTTCAACCTTTTTGAAGCCGAAATCTTTTCATGAAAATGGTCAACTTTTTTGAAGCAGAAATCTTTTCATGAAAATGTTCAACTTTTTTAAAGCCGAAATCTTTTCATGAAAATTTTCAACTTTTTTGAAGCAGAAATCTTTTCATGAAAATATTCAACTTTTTTGAAGCAGAAATCTTTTCATGAAAATCTTCGACTTTTTTGCAGCCGAAATACTTAATGAAAATGTTCAACTTTTTTGAAGCAGAAATCTTTTCATGAAAATGTTCAACTTTTTTGAAGCCGAAATCTTTTCATGAAAATTTTAAACTTTTTTGAAGCCGAAATCTTTTCATGAAAATGTTAAACTTTTTTGAAGCAGAAAGCTTTTCATGAAAATCTTCGACTTTTTTGAAGCCGAAAAACTTCATGAAAATGTTCAACTTTTTTGAAGCCGAAATCTTTTCATGAAAATCTTCGACTTTTTTGAAGTCGAAATAGTTCATGAAAGTTTTCAACCTTTTTGAAGCTGAAATCTTTTCATGAAAATCTTAGACTTTTTTGAAGTCGAAATCTTTTCATGTAAATTTTAAACTTTTTTGAGCCGAAATCTTTTCATGAAAATGTTCAACTTTTTTGAAGCAGAACTCTTTTCATGAAAATCTTCGACTTTTTTGAAGCCGCAATAGTTCATGAAAGTTTTCAACCTTTTTGAAGCCGAAATACTTCATGAAAATTTTCACCTTTTTTGAAGCCGAAATACTTTATGAAAATTTTCAACTTTTTTGAAGCCGAAATCTTTTCATGAAAATTTTCAACTTTTTTGAAGCAGAAATCTTTTCATGAAAATCTTCGACTTTTTTGCAGCCGAAATACTTCATGAAAATGTTCAAATTTTTTGAAGCAGAAATCTTTTCATGAACATGTTCAACTTTTTTGAAGCCGAAATCTTTTCATGAAAATCTTAGACTTTTTTGAAGTCGAAATCTTTTCATGTAAATTTTAAACTTTTTTGAGCCGAAATCTTTTCATGAAAATGTTCAACTTTTTTGAAGCAGAAATCTTTTCATGAAAATCTTCGACTATTTTGCAGCCGAAATACTTCATGAAAATGTTCAACTTTTTTGAAGCAGAAATCTTTTCATGAACATGTTCAACTTTTTTGAAGCCGAAATCTTTTCATGAAAATGTTCCATTTTTTTGAAGCAGAAATACTTCTTGAACATTTTCAACGTTTTTGAAGCCGAAATCTTTTCATGAAAATGTTCAACTTTTTTGAAGCCGAAATCTTTTCATGAAAATCTTCGACTTTTTTGCAGCCGAAATACTTCATGAAAATGTTCAACTTTTTTGAAGCCGAAATCTTTTCATGAAAATCTTCGACTTTTTTGAAGTCGAAATAGTTCATGAAAGTTTTCAAACTTTTTGAAGCTGAAATCTTTTCATGAAAATTTTCAACTTTTTGAACACAAAATCTTTTCATGAAAATTTTCAACTTTTTGGAAGCCGAAATCTTTTCATGAAAATTTTCAACTATTTGAAACCGAAATCTTTTCATGAAAATTTTCAACCTTTTTGAAGCCGAAATCTTTTCATGAAAATGGTCAACTTTTTTGAAGCAGAAATCTTTTCATGAAAATGTTCAACTTTTTTAAAGCCGAAATCTTTTCATGAAAATTTTCAACTTTTTTGAAGCAGAAATCTTTTCATGAAAATATTCAACTTTTTTGAAGCAGAAATCTTTTCATGAAAATCTTCGACTTTTTTGCAGCCGAAATACTTAATGAAAATGTTCAACTTTTTTGAAGCAGAAATCTTTTCATGAAAATTTTCAACTTTTTTGAAGCAGAAATCTTTTCATGAAAACCTTAGACTTTTTTGAAGTCGAAATCTTTTCATGTAAATTTTAAACTTTTTTGAAGCCGAAATCTTTTCATGAAAATGTTCCATTTTTTTGAAGCCGAAATACTTCATGAAAATTTTCAACTTTTTTGAAGCCGAAATCTTTTCATGAAAATGTTCAACTTTTTTGAAGCCGAAATCTTTTCATGAAAATTTTCAACTTTTTGAAGCCGAAATCTTTTCATGAAAATTTTCAACCTTTTTGAAGCCGAAATCTTTTCATGAAAATGGTCAACTTTTTTGAAGCAGAAATCTTTTCATGAAAATGTTCAACTTTTTTGAAGCCGAAATCTTTTCATGAAAATTTTCAACTTTTTTGAAGCCGAAATCTTTTCATGAAAATATTCAACTTTTTTAAAGCAGAAATCTTTTCATGAAAATCTTCGACTTTTTTGCAGCCGAAATACTTAATGAAAATGTTCAACTTTTTTGAAGCAGAAATCTTTTCATGAAAATTTTCAACTTTTTTGAAGCAGAAATCTTTTCATGAAAACCTTAGACTTTTTTGAAGTCGAAATCTTTTCATGTAAATTTTAAACTTTTTTGAAGCCGAAATTTTTTCATGAAAATTTTCAACTTTTTTGAAGCCGAAATCTTTTCATGAAAATGTTCAACTATTTTGAAGCCGAAATCTTTTCATGAAAATGTTCCATTTTTTCGAAGCCGAAATACTTCATGAAAATTTTCAACTTTTTTGAAGCCGAAATCTTTTCATGAAAATTGTCAACTTTTTTGAAGCCGAAATCTTTTCATGAAAATTTTCAACTTTTTGAAGCCGAAATCTTTTCATGAAAATGTTCAACTTTTTTGAAGCAGAAATCTTTTCATGAAAATGTTCAACTTTTTTGAAGCCGAAATCTTTTCATGAAAATTTTCAACTTTTTTGAAGCCGAAATCTTTTCATGAAAATGTTCAACTTTTTTGAAGCAGAAAGCTTTTCATGAAAATCTTCAACTTTTTTGAAGCAGAAATCTTTTCATGAAAATCTTCGACTTTCTTGAAGTCGAAATCTTTTCATGTAAATTTTCAACTTTTTTGAAGCATAAATCTTTTCATGAAAATCTTTGACTTTTTTGAAGCCGAAATCTTTTCATGAAAATGGTCAACTTTTTTGAAGAAGAAATCTTTTCATGAAAATGTTCAACTTTTTTGAATCCGAAATCTTTTCATGAAAATGTTCCATTTTTTTGAAGCCGAAATACTTCATGAAAATGTTCAACTTTTTTGAAGTCGAAATCTTTTCATGTAAATTTTCAACTTTTTTGAACCCGAAATCTTTTCATGAAAATGTTACATTTTTTGAAGCCGAAATCTTTTCATGAAAATGTTCCATTTTTTTGAAGCCGAAATCTTTTCATGAAAATGTTCAACTTTTTTGAAGCCGAAATACTTCATGAAAATTTTCAACTTTTTTGAAGCCGAAATCTTTTCATGAAAATGTTCAACTTTTTTGAAGCCGAAATCTTTTCATGAAAATGTTCAACTTTTTTGAAGCCGAGATCTTTTCATGAAGATCTTAGACTTTTTTGAAGCCGAAATCTTTTCATGAAAATTTTCAACTTTTTTGAAGCAGAAATCTTTTCATGAAAATGTTCAACTTTTTTAAAGCAGAAATCTTTTCATGAAAATCTTAGACTTTTTTGAAGTCGAAATCTTTTCATGTAAATTTTCAACTTTTTTGAAGCAGAACTTTTTTGAAGCCGAAATAGTTCATTAAAATTTTAGACTTTTTTGAAGCCGAAATCTTTTCATGAAAATTTTCAACTTTTTTGAAGCCGAAATCTTTTCATGAAAATGTTCCATTTTTTTGAAGCCGAAATACTTCCTGAAAATTTTCAACTTTTTGAAACCAAAATCTTTTCAAGAAAATGTTCAACTTTTTTGAAGCCGAAATCTTTTCATGAAAATGTTCAACTTTTTTGAAGCGGAAATCTTTTCATGAAAATGTTCAACTTTTTTGAAGCCGAAATCTTTTCATGAAAATGTTCAACTTTTTTGAAGCCGAAATCTTTTCATGAAAATGTTCAACTTTTTTGAAGCCGAGATCTTTTCATGAAGATCTTAGACTTTTTTGAAGCCGAAATCTTTTCATGAAAATTTTCGACTTTTTTGAAGCTGAAATCTTTTCATGAAAATTTTCAACTTTTTGAAGCCGAAATCTTTTCATGAAAATTTTCAACTTTTTGAAGCCGAAATTTTTTCATGAAAATTTTCAACTTTTTTGAAGCAGAAATCTTTTCATGAAAATCTTCGACTTTTTTGAAACCGAAATACTTGATGAAAATATTCAACTTTTTTGAAGTCTAAATCTTTTCATGAAAATTTTCAACTTTTTGAAACCGAAATCTTTTCATGAAAATTTTCAACTTTTTTGAAGCTGAAATCTTTTCATGAAAATGGTCAACTTTTTTGAAGCCGAAATCTTTTCATGAAAATGTTCAACTTTTTTGAAGCCGAGATCTTTTCATGAAAATTTTCAACTTTTTGAAACCGAAATCTTTTCATGAAAATTTTCAACTTTTTTGGAGCCGAAATCTTTTCATGAAAATGTTCAACTTTTTTGAAGCCGAAATCTTTTCATGAAAATGTTCAACTTTTTGAATCCGAAATCTTTTCATGAAAATTTTCAACTTTTTGAAGCCGAAATCTTTTCATGAAAATTTTCAACTTTTTTGAAGCCGAAATCTTTTCATGAAAATTTTCAACTTTTTTGAAACCTAAATCTTTTCATGAAAATTTTCAACTTTTTTGATGCCGAAATAGTTCATGAAAATTTTCAACATTTTTGAACCCGAAATCTTTTCATGAAAATTTTCAACTTTTTTGATGCCTAAATAGTTCATGAAAATTTTCAACATTTTTGAACCCGAAATCTTTTCATGAAAATTTCCAACTTTTTTGATTCCGAAATAGTTCATGAAAATTTTCAACTTTTTGAAGCCGAAATCTTTTCATGAAAATTTTCAACTTTTTTGAAGCCGAAATCTTTTCATGAACATTTTCAACTTTTTTGAAACCTAAATCTTTTCATGAAAATTTTCAACTTTTTTGATGCCGAAATAGTTCATGAAAATTTTCAACATTTTTGAACCCGAAATCTTTTCATGAAAATTTTCAACTTTTTGAAACCGAAATCTTTTCATGAAAATTTTCAACTTTTTGAAGCCGAAATCTTTTCATGAAAATTTTCAACTTTTTTGAAGCAGAAATCTTTTCATGCACATCTTCGACTTTTTTGAAGCCGAAATACTTGATGAAAATTTTCAACTTTTTTGAAGTCTAAATCTTTTCATGAAAATTTTCAACTTTTTTGAAGCCGAAATCTTTTCATGAAAATTTTCAACTTTTTTGAAGCCGAAATCTTTTCATGAAAATGGTCAACTTTTTTGAAGCCGAAATCTTTTCATGAAAATTTTCAACTTTTTGAAGCCGAAATCTTTTCATGAAAATTTTCAACTTTTTTGAAGCAGAAATCTTTTCATGAAAATCTTCGACTTTTTTGAAGCCGAAATCTTTTCATGAAAATTTTCAACTTTTTTGAAGCAGAAATCTTTTCATGAAAATTTCCAACTTTTTTGATGCCGAAATAGTTCATGAAAATTTTAGACTTTTTTGAAGCCGAAATACTTCATGAAAATTTTCAACTTTTTTGAAGCCGAAATCTTTTCATGAAAATGTTCAACTTTTTTGAAGCCGAAATCTTTTCATGAAAATGTTCCATTTTTTTGAAGCCGAAATACTTCCTGAAAATTTTCAACTTTTTGAAACCAAAATCTTTTCAAGAAAATTTTCAACTTTTTTGAAGCGGAAATCTTTTCATGAAAATGTTCAACTTTTTTGAAGCGGAAATCTTTTCATGAAAATGTTCAACTTTTTTGAAGCCGAAATCTTTTCATGAAAATGTTCAACTTTTTTGAAGCCGAAATCTTTTCATGAAAATGTTCAACTTTTTTGAAGCCGAAATCTTTTCATGAAAATGTTCAACTTTTTTGAAGCCGAGATCTTTTCATGAAGATCTTAGACTTTTTTGAAGCCGAAATCTTTTCATGAAAATTTTCAACTTTTTTGAAGCAGAAATCTTTTCATGAAAATGTTCAACTTTTTTAAAGCAGAAATCTTTTCATGAAAATCTTAGACTTTTTTGAAGTCGAAATCTTTTCATGTAAATTTTCAACTTTTTTGAAGCAGAACTTTTTTGAAGCCGAAATCTTTTCATGAAAATGTTCAACTTTTTTGAAGCCGAAATCTTTTCATGAAAATGTTCCATTTTTTTGAAGCCGAAATACTTCATGAAAATTTTCAACTTTTTTGAAGTCGAAATCTTTTCATGTAAATTTTCAACTTTTTTGAAGCTGAAATCTTTTCATGAAAATGGTCAACTTTTTTGAACCCGAAATCTTTTCATGAAAATTTTCAACATTTTTGAACCCGAAATCTTTTCATGAAAATTTTCAACTTTTTGAAGCCGAAATCTTTTCATGAAAATTTTCAACTTTTTTGAAACCTAAATCTTTTCATGAAAATTTTCAACTTTTTTGATGCCGAAATAGTTCATGAAAATTTTCAACATTTTTGAACCCGAAATCTTTTCATGAAAATTTTCAACTTTTTTGATGCCGAAATAGTTCATGAAAATGTTCAACATTTTTGAACCCGAAATCTTTTCATGAAAATTTTCAACTTTTTTGATGCCGAAATAGTTCATGAAAATTTTCAACTTTTTGAAGCCGAAATCTTTTCATGAAAATTTTCAACTTTTTTGAAGCCGAAATCTTTTCATGAACATTTTCAACTTTTTTGAAACCTAAATCTTTTCATGAAAATTTTCAACTTTTTTGATGCCGAAATAGTTCATGAAAATTTTCAACATTTTTGAACCCGAAATCTTTTCATGAAAATTTTCAACTTTTTGAAACCGAAATCTTTTCATGAAAATTTTCAACTTTTTGAAGCAGAAATCTTTTCATGAAAATTTTCAACTTTTTTGAAGCAGAAATCTTTTCATGCACATCTTCGACTTTTTTGAAGCCGAAATACTTGATGAAAATTTTCAACTTTTTTGAAGTCTAAATCTTTTCATGAAAATTTTCAACTTTTTTGAAGCCGAAATCTTTTCATGAAAATTTTCAACTTTTTTGAAGCCGAAATCTTTTCATGAAAATGGTCAACTTTTTTGAAGCCGAAATCTTTTCATGAAAATTTTCAACTTTTTGAAGCCGAAATACTTGATGAAAATATTCAACTTTTTTGAAGTCTAAATCTTTTCATGAAAATTTTCAACTTTTTTGAAGCCGAAATCTTTTCATGAAAATTTTCAACTTTTTTGAAGCAGAAATCTTTTCATGAAAATTTCCAACTTTTTTGATGCCGAAATAGTTCATGAAAATTTTAGACTTTTTTGAAGCCGAAATACTTCATGAAAATTTTCAACTTTTTTGAAGCCGAAATCTTTTCATGAAAATGTTCAACTTTTTTGAAGCCGAAATCTTTTCATGAAAATGTTCCATTTTTTTGAAGCCGAAATACTTCCTGAAAATTTTCAACTTTTTGAAACCAAAATTTTTTCAAGAAAATGTTCAACTTTTTTGAAGCGGAAATCTTTTCATGAAAATGTTCAACTTTTTTGAAGCCGAAATCTTTTCATGAAAATGGTCAACTTTTTTGAACCCGAAATCTTTTCATGAAAATTTTCAACATTTTTGAACCCGAAATCTTTTCATGAAAATTTTCAACTTTTTGAAGCCGAAATCTTTTCATGAAAATTTTCAACTTTTTTGAAACCTAAATCTTTTCATGAAAATTTTCAACTTTTTTGATGCCGAAATAGTTCATGAAAATTTTCAACATTTTTGAACCCGAAATCTTTTCATGAAAATTTTCAACTTTTTTGATGCCGAAATAGTTCATGAAAATGTTCAACATTTTTGAACCCGAAATCTTTTCATGAAAATTTTCAACTTTTTTGATGCCGAAATAGTTCATGAAAATTTTCAACTTTTTGAAGCCGAAATCTTTTCATGAAAATTTTCAACTTTTTTGAAGCCGAAATCTTTTCATGAACATTTTCAACTTTTTTGAAACCTAAATCTTTTCATGAAAATTTTCAACTTTTTTGATGCCGAAATAGTTCATGAAAATTTTCAACATTTTTGAACCCGAAATCTTTTCATGAAAATTTTCAACTTTTTGAAACCGAAATCTTTTCATGAAAATTTTCAACTTTTTGAAGCAGAAATCTTTTCATGAAAATTTTCAACTTTTTTGAAGCAGAAATCTTTTCATGCACATCTTCGACTTTTTTGAAGCCGAAATACTTGATGAAAATTTTCAACTTTTTTGAAGTCTAAATCTTTTCATGAAAATTTTCAACTTTTTTGAAGCCGAAATCTTTTCATGAAAATTTTCAACTTTTTTGAAGCCGAAATCTTTTCATGAAAATGGTCAACTTTTTTGAAGCCGAAATCTTTTCATGAAAATTTTCAACTTTTTGAAGCCGAAATCTTTTCATGAAAATTTTCAACTTTTTTGAAGCAGAAATCTTTTCATGAAAATCTTCGACTTTTTTGAAGCCGAAATACTTGATGAAAATATTCAACTTTTTTGAAGTCTAAATCTTTTCATGAAAATTTTCAACTTTTTTGAAGCCGAAATCTTTTCATGAAAATTTTCAACTTTTTTGAAGCAGAAATCTTTTCATGAAAATTTCCAACTTTTTTGATGCCGAAATAGTTCATGAAAATTTTAGACTTTTTTGAAGCCGAAATACTTCATGAAAATTTTCAACTTTTTTGAAGCCGAAATCTTTTCATGAAAATGTTCAACTTTTTTGAAGCCGAAATCTTTTCATGAAAATGTTCCATTTTTTTGAAGCCGAAATACTTCCTGAAAATTTTCAACTTTTTGAAACCAAAATTTTTTCAAGAAAATGTTCAACTTTTTTGAAGCGGAAATCTTTTCATGAAAATGTTCAACTTTTTTGAAGCCGAAATCTTTTCATGAAAATGTTCAACTTTTTTGAAGCCAAAATGTTTCCATGAAAATGTTCAACTTTTTTGAAGCCGAAATCTTTTCATTAAAATTTTCAACTTTTTGAAACCGAAATCTTTTCATGAAAATTTTCAACTTTTATGAAGCCAAAATCTATTCATGAAAATGGTCAACTTTTTTGAAGCAGAAATCTTTTCATGAAAGTCTTCGACTTTTTTGAAGCCGAAATACTTGATGAAAATATTCAACTTTTTTGAAGTCTAAATCTTTTCATGAAAATTTTCAACTTTTTGAAGCCGAAATCTTTTCATGAAAATTTTCAACTTTTTTGAAGCCGAAATCTTTTCATGAAAATTTTCAACTTTTTTGAAGCAGAAATCTTTTCATGAAAATTTTCAACTTTTTTGAAGCCGAAATCTTTTCATGAAAATGTTCAACTTTTTGAAGCCGAAATCTTTTCATGAAAATTTTCAACTTTTTTGAAGCAGAAATCTTTTCATGAAAATCTTCGACTTTTTTGAAGCCGAAATACTTGATGAAAATATTCAACTTTTTTGAAGTCTAAATCTTTTCATGAAAATTTTCAACTTTTTGAAGCCGAAATCTTTTCATGAAAATTTTCAACTTTTTTGAAGCCGAAATCTTTTCATGAAAATTTTCAACTTTTTGAAGCCGAAATCTTTTCATGAAAATTTTCAACTTTTTTGAAGCAGAAATCTTTTCATGAAAATCTTAGACTTTTTTGAAGTCGAAATCTTTTCATGAAAATGGTCAACTTTTTTGAAGCCGAAATCTTTTCATGAAAATTTTCAACTTTTTGAAGCCGAAATCTTTTCATGAAAATTTTCAACTTTTTTGAAGCAGAAATCTTTTCATGAAAATCTTCGACTTTTTTGAAGCCGAAATACTTGATGAAAATACTCAACTTTTTTGAAGCCGAAATCTTTTCATGAAAATTTTCAACTTTTTTGAAGCAGAAATCTTTTCATGAAAATTTCCTACTTTTTTGAAGCCGAAATAGTTCATGAAAATTTTCAACTTTTTTGAAACCTAAATCTTTTCATGAAAATTTTCAACTTTTTTGAAGCAGAAATCTTTTCATGAAAATTTCCAACTTTTTTGAAGCCGAAATAGTTCATGAAAATTTTAGACTTTTTTGAAGCCGAAATACTTCATGAAAATTTTCAACTTTTTTGAAACCTAAATCTTTTCATGAAAATGTTCCATTTTTTTGAAGCCGAAATACTTCATGAAAATTTTCAACTTTTTTGAAGCAGAAATCTTTTCATGAAAATTTCCAACTTTTTTGAAGACGAAATAGTTCATGAAAATTTTAGACTTTTTTGAAGCCGAAATACTTCATGAAAATTTTCAACTTTTTTGAAACCTAAATCTTTTCATGAAAATGTTCCATTTTTTTGATGCCGAAATACTTCATGAAAATTTTCAACTTTTTGAAACCAAAATCTTTTCATGAAAATTTTCAACTTTTTTGAAGCAGAAATCTTTTCATGAAAATCTTAGACTTTTTTGAAGTCGAAATCTTTTCATGAAATTGGTCAACTTTTTTGAAGCCGAAATCTTTTCATGAAAATTTTCAACTTTTTGAAGCCGAAATCTTTTCATGAAAATTTTCAACTTTTTTGAAGCAGAAATCTTTTCATGAAAATCTTCGACTTTTTTGAAGCCGAAATACTTGATGAAAATATTCAACTTTTTTGAAGCCGAAATCTTTTCATGAAAATTTTCAACTTTTTTGAAGCAGAAATCTTTTCATGAAAATGTCCTACTTTTTTGAAGCCGAAATAGTTCATGAAAATTTTAGACTTTTTTGAAGCCGAAATACTTCATGAAAATTTTCAACTTTTTTGAAACCTAAATCTTTTCATGAAAATTTTCAATTTTTTTGAAGCAGAAATCTTTTCATGAAAATTTCCAACTTTTTTGAAGCCGAAATAGTTCATGAAAATTTTAGACTTTTTTGAAGCCGAAATACTTCATGAAAATTTTCAACTTTTTTGAAACCTAAATCTTTTCATGAAAATTTTCAACTTTTTTGATGCCGAAATAGTTCATGAAAATTTTCAACTTTTTTGAACCCGAAATCTTTTCATGAAAATTTTCAACTTTTTTGAAGCCAAAATCTTTTCATGAAAATGTTCCATTTTTTTGAAGGCGAAATACTTCATGAAAATTTTCAACTTTTTTGAAGCCGAAATCTTTTCATGAAAATGTTCAACTTTTTTGAAGCCGAGATCTTTTCATGAAAATTTTCAACTTTTTGAAACCGAAATCTTTTCACGAAAATTTTCAACTTTTTGAAGCCGAAATCTTTTCATGAAAATTTTCAACTTTTTTGAAGCAGAAATCTTTTCATGAAAATCTTCGACTTTTTTGAAGCCGAAATACTTGATGAAAATATTCAACTTTTTTGAAGCCGAAATCTTTTCATGAAAATTTTCAACTTTTTTGAAGCCGAAATCTTTTCATGAAAATTTCCAACTTTTTTGAAGCCGAAATAGTTCATGAAAATTTTAGACTTTTTTGAAGCCGAAATACTTCATGAAAATTTTCAACTTTTTTGTAGCCGAGATCTTTTCATGAAAATTTTCAACTTTTTGAAACCGAAATCTTTTCATGAAAATTTTCAACTTTTTTGAACCCGAAATCTTTTCATGAAAATTTTCAACTTTTTTGAAGCCAAAATCTTTTCATGAAAATGTTCCATTTTTTTGAAGCCGAAATACTTCATGAAAATTTTCAACTTTTTTGTAGCCGAGATCTTTTCATGAAAATTTTCAACTTTTTGAATCCGAAATCTTTTCATGAAAATTTTAAACTTTTTTGAAGCCGAAATCTTTTCATGAAAATTTTCAACTTTTTTGAAGCCAAAATCTTTTCATGAAAATCTTCGACTTTTTTGAAGCCGAAATACTTGATGAAAATATTCAACTTTTTTGAAGTCTAAATCTTTTCATGAAAATTTTCAACTTTTTTGAAGCCGAAATCTTTTCATGAAAATGTTCCATTTTTTTGAAGCCGAAATACTTCATGAAAATTTTCATCTTTTTGAAACCAAAATCTTTTCATGAAAATTTTCAACTTTTTGAAACCGAAATCTTTTCATGAAAATGTTCAACTTTTTTGAAGCCGAAATCTTTTCATGAAAATTTTCAACTTTTTGAAGCCGAAATCTTTTCATGAAAATGTTCAACTTTTTTGAAGCCGAAATCTTTTCATGAAAATGTTCCATTTTTTTGAAGCCGAAATACTTCATGAAAATTTTCAACTTTTTTGAAGCCGAAATCTTTTCATGAAAATGTTCAACTTTTTTGAAGCCGAAATCTTTTCATGAAAATGTTCAACTTTTTTGAAGCCGAAATCTTTTCATGAAAATGTTCAACTTTTTTGAAGCCGAAATCTTTTCATGAAAATTTTCAACTTTTTTGAAGCCGAAATCTTTTCATGAAAATGTTCAACTTTTTTGAAGCCGAAATCTTTTCATGAAAATGTTCAACTTTTTTGAAGCCGAAATCTTTTCATGAAAATTTTAAACTTTTTTGAAGCCGAAATCTTTTCATGAAAATTTTCAACTTTTTTGAAGCCAAAATCTTTTCATGAAAATCTTCGACTTTTTTGAAGCCGAAATACTTGATGAAAATATTCAACTTTTTTGAAGTCTAAATCTTTTCATGAAAATTTTCAACTTTTTTGAAGCCGAAATCTTTTCATGAAAATGTTCCATTTTTTTGAAGCCGAAATACTTCATGAAAATTTTCATCTTTTTGAAACCAAAATCTTTTCATGAAAATTTTCAACTTTTTGAAACCGAAATCTTTTCATGAAAATGTTCAACTTTTTTGAAGCCGAAATCTTTTCATGAAAATTTTCAACTTTTTGAAGCCGAAATCTTTTCATGAAAATGTTCAACTTTTTTGAAGCCGAAATCTTTTCATTAAAATGTTCCATTTTTTTGAAGCCGAAATACTTCATGAAAATTTTCAACTTTTTTGAAGCCGAAATCTTTTCATGAAAATGTTCAACTTTTTTGAAGCCGAAATCTTTTCATGAAAATGTTCAACTTTTTTGAAGCCGAAATCTTTTCATGAAAATGTTCAACTTTTTTGAAGCCGAAATCTTTTCATGAAAATTTTCAACTTTTTTGAAGCCGAAATCTTTTCATGAAAATGTTCAACTTTTTTGAAGCCGAAATCTTTTCATGAAAATGTTCAACTTTTTTGAAGCCGAAATCTTTTCATGAAAATGTTCAACTTTTTTGAAGCCGAAATCTTTTCATGAAAATGGTCAACTTTTTTGAAGCCGAAATCTTTTCATGAAAATTTTCAACTTTTTGAAGCCATTTAAATCTTTTCATGAAAATTTTCAACTTTTTTGAAGCAGAAATCTTTTCATGAAAATCTTCGACTTTTTTGAAGCCGAAATACTTGATGAAAATATTCAACTTTTTTGAAGCCGAAATCTTTTCATGTAAATTTTCAACTTTTTTGAAGCAGAAATCTTTTCATGAAAATTTCCAACTTTTTTGAAGCCGAAATAGTTCATGAAAATTTTAGACTTTTTTGAAGCCGAAATACTTCATGAAAATTTTCAACTTTTTTGAAACCTAAATCTTTTCATGAAAATTTTCAACTTTTTGAAACCGAAATCTTTTCATGAAAATTTTCAACTTTTTTGAAGCCGAAATCTTTTCATGAAAATTTCCAACTTTTTGAAGCCGAAATCTTTTCATGAAAATTTTCAACTTTTTTGAAGCCGAAATCTTTTCATGAAAATGTTCAACTTTTTTGAAGCCGAGATCTTTTCATGAAAATTTTCAACTTTTTGAAACCGAAATCTTTTCATGAAAGTTTTCAACTTTTTTGAAGCCGAAATCTTTTCATGAAAATGGTCAACTTTTTTGAAGCCGAAATCTTTTCATGAAAATTTTCAACTTTTTGAAGCCGAAATCTTTTCATGAAAATTTTCAACTTTTTTGAAGCAGAAATCTTTTCATGAAAATCTTAGACTTTTTTGAAGTCGAAATCTTTTCATGAAAATGTTCAACTTTTTTGAAGCCGAAATCTTTTCATGAAAATGTTCAACTTTTTTGAAGCCGAAATCTTTTCATGAAAATGTTACATTTTTTTGAAGCCGAAATACTTCATGAAAATTTTCAACTTTTTTGAAGCCGAAATCTTTTCATGAAAATGTTTAACTTTTTTGAAGCAGAAATCTTTTCATGAAAATTTTCAACTTTTTGAAACCAAAATCTTTTCATGAAAATTTTCAACTTTTTTGAAGCAGAAATCTTTTCATGAAAATTTTCAACTTTTTTGAAGCCGAAATCTTTTCATGAAAATGTTCATGTTTTTTGAAGCCGAAATCTTTTCATGAAAATGTTCAACTTTTTTGAAGCCGAAATCTTTTCATGAAAATTTTCAACTTTTTGAAACCGAAATCTTTTCATGAAAATTTTCAACTTTTTTGAAGCCGAAATCTTTTCATGATAATGTTCCAATTTTTTGAAGCCGAAATACTTCATGAAAATTTTCAACTTTTTTGAAGTCGAAATCTTTTCATGTAAATTTTCAACATTTTTGAAGCAGAAATCTTTTCATGAAAATGTTCAACTTTTTTGAAGCCGACATCTTTTCATGAAAATGTTCAACTTTTTTGAAGCCGAAATCTTTTCATGAAAATGTTACATTTTTTTGAAGCCGAAATACTTCATGAAAATTTTCAACTTTTTTGAAGCCGAAATCTTTTCATGAAAATTTTCAACTTTTTGAAACCGAAATCTTTTCATGAAAATTTTCAACTTTTTTGAAGCCAAAATCTTTTCATGAAAATGTTCAACTTTTTTGAAGCCGAAATCTTTTCATGAAAATTTTCAACTTTTTGAAACCGAAATCTTTTCATGAAAATTTTCAACTTTTTTGAAGCCGAAATCTTTTCATGAAAATTTTCAACTTTTTGAAACCGAAATCTTTTCATGATAATGTTCCATTTTTTTGAAGCCGAAATACTTCATGAAAATGTTCAACTTTTTTGAAGCCGAAATCTTTTCATGAAAATGGTCAACTTTTTTGAAGCCGAAATCTTTTCATGAAAATTTTCAACTTTTTGAAGCCGAAATCTTTTCATGAAAATTTTCAACTTTTTTGAAGCAGAAATCTTTTCATGAAAATCTTCGACTTTTTTGAAGCCGAAATACTTGATGAAAATATTAAACCTTTTTGAAGTCTAAATCTTTTCATGAAAATTTTCAACTTTTTTGAAACCTAAATCTTTTCATGAAAATTTT
This sequence comes from Labrus bergylta, assembly GCF_963930695.1. Lineage (NCBI taxonomy): Eukaryota > Metazoa > Chordata > Actinopteri > Labriformes > Labridae > Labrus > Labrus bergylta. The sequence goes on along the minus strand of NC_089195.1, from coordinate 709,240 downwards.
CAACTTTTTTGATGCCGAAATAGTTCATGAAAATTTTCAACTTTTTTGAAGCCGAAATCTTTTCATGAAAATGTTCAACTTTTTTGAAGCCGAAATCTTTTCATGAAAATGTTCCATTTTTTTGAAGCCGAAATACTTCATGAAAATTTTCAACTTTTTTGAAGCCGAAATCTTTTCATGAAAATTTTCAACTTTTTTGAAGCCGAAATCTTTTCATGAAAATGGTCAACTTTTTTGAAGCAGAAATCTTTTCATGAAAATTTTCAACTTTTTGAAACCGAAATCTTTTCATGAAAATTTTCAACTTTTTTGAAGCTGAAATCTTTTCATGATAATGTTCCATTTTTTTGAAGCCGAAATACTTCATGAAAATGTTCAACTTTTTTGAAGCCGACATCTTTTCATGAAAATGTTCAACTTTTTTGAAGCCGAAATCTTTTCATGAAAATGTTACATTTTTTTGAAGCCGAAATACTTCATGAAAATTTTCAACTTTTTTGAAGCCGAAATACTTCATGAAAATTTTCAACTTTTTTGAAGCCGAAATACTTCATGAAAATTTTCAACTTTTTTGAAGCCGAAATCTTTTCATGAAAATTTTCCATTTTTTTGAAGCCGAAATACTTCATGAAAATTTTCCACTTTTTTGAACCCGAAATACTTCATGAAAATTTTCAACTTTTTTGAAGCCGAAATCTTTTCATGAAAATGTTCAACTTTTTTGAAGCCGAAATCTTTTAATGTAAATTTTCAACTTTTTTGAAGCAGAAATCTTTTCATTAAAATGATACATTTTTTTGAAGCCGAAATACTTCATGAAAATTTTTAACTTTTTTGAAGCCGAAATCTTTTCATGAAAATGTTCAACTTTTTTGAAGCCGAAATCTTTTCATGAAAATGTTCAACTTTTTTGAAGCCGAAATCTTTTCATGAAAATGTTACATTTTTTTGAAGCCGAAATACTTCATGAAAATGTTCTACTTTTTTGAAGCCGAAATCTTTTCATGAAAATTTTCAACTTTTTTGAAGCCGAAATCTTTTCATGAAAATGTTACATTTTTTTGAAGCCGAAATACTTCATGAAAATTTTCAACTTTTTTGAAGCCGAAATCTTTTCATGAAAATGTTTAACTTTTTTGAAGCAGAAATCTTTTCATGAAAATTTTCAACTTTTTGAAACCAAAATCTTTTCATGATAATTTTCAACTTTTTTGAAGCAGAAATCTTTTCATGTAAATTTTCAACTTTTTTGAAGCCGAAATCTTTTCATGAAAATTTTCAACTTTTTTGAAGCAGAAATCTTTTCATGAAAATTTTCAACTTTTTTGAAGCCGAAATAGTTCATGAAAATTTTAGACTTTTTTGAAGCCGAAATACTTCATGAAAATGTTCAACTTTTTTGAAGCCGAAATCTTTTCATGAAAATTTTCCATTTTTTTGAAGCCGAAATACTTCATGAAAATTTTCAACTTTTTTGAAGCCGAAATACTTCATGAAAATTTTCAACTTTTTTGAAGCCGAAATCTTTTCATGAAAATTTTCCATTTTTTTGAAGCCGAAATACTTCATGAAAATTTTCCACTTTTTTGAACCCGAAATACTTCATGAAAATTTTCAACTTTTTTGAAGCCGAAATCTTTTCATGAAAATGTTCAACTTTTTTGAAGCCGAAATCTTTTCATGTAAATTTTCAACTTTTTTGAAGCAGAAATCTTTTCATTAAAATGTTCATGTTTTTTGAAGCCGAAATCTTTTCATTAAAATGTTCAACTTTTTTGAAGCCGAAATCTTTTCATGAAAATGATACATTTTTTTGAAGCCGAAATACTTCATGAAAATTTTTAACTTTTTTGAAGCCGAAATCTTTTCATGAAAATGTTCAACTTTTTTGAAGCCGAAATCTTTTCATGAAAATTTTCAACTTTTTGAAACCAAAATCTTTTCATGAAAATGTTCAACTTTTTTGAAGCAGAAATCTTTTCATGAAAATGTTCAACTTTTTTGAAGCCGAAATCTTTTCATGAAAATCTTCGACTTTTTTGAAGCCGAAATCTTTTCATGAAAATGTTACATTTTTTTGAAGCCCAAATTCTTCATGAAAATTTTCAACTTTTTTGAAGCCGAAATCTTTTCATGAATATGTTTAACTTTTTTGAAGCCGAAATCTTTTCATGAAAATGTTCAACTTTTTTGAAGCCGAAATCTTTTCATGAAAATGTTACATTTTTTTGAAGCCGAAATACTTCATGAAAATTTTCTACTTTTTTGAAGCCGAAATCTTTTCATGAAAATGTTTAACTTTTTTGAAGCAGAAATCTTTTCATGAAAATTTTCAACTTTTTGAAACCAAAATCTTTTCATGAAAATTTTCAACTTTTTTGAAGCAGAAATCTTTTCATGTAAATTTTCAACTTTTTTGAAGCCGAAATCTTTTCATGAAAATTTTCAACTTTTTTGAAGCAGAAATCTTTTCATGAAAATTTTCAACTTTTTTGAAGCCGAAATAGTTCATGAAAATTTTAGACTTTTTTGAAGCCGAAATACTTCATGAAAATGTTCAACTTTTTTGGAGCCGAAATCTTTTCCATTTTTTTGAAGCCGAAATACTTCATGAAAATTTTCAACTTTTTTGAAGCCGAAATGCTTCATGAAAATTTTCAACTTTTTTGAAGCCGAAATCTTTTCATGAAAATTTTCCATTTTTTTGAAGCCGAAATACTTCATGAAAATTTTCCACTTTTATGAAACCGAAATACTTCATGAAAATTTTCAACTTTTTTGAAGCCGAAATCTTTTCATGAAAATGTTCAACTTTTTTGAAGCCGAAATCTTTTCATGTAAATTTTCTACTTTTTTGAAGCAGAAATCTTTTCATTAAAATGTTCATGTTTTTTGAAGCCGAAATCTTTTCATGAAAATGTTACATTTTTTTGAAGCCGAAATACTTCATGAAAATTTTCTACTTTTTTGAAGCCGAAATCTTTTCATGAAAATTTTCAACTTTTTGAAACCAAAATCTTTTCATTAAAATTTTCAACTTTTTTGAAGCAGAAATCTTTTCATATAAATTTTCAAATTTTTTGAAGCCGAAATCTTTTCATGAAAATTTTCAACTTTTTTGAAGCAGAAATCTTTTCATGTAAATTTTCAACTTTTTTGAAGCCGAAATCTTTTCATGAAAATTTTCAACTTTTTTGAAGCAGAAATCTTTTCATGAAAATTTTAAACTTTTTGAAACCAAAATCTTTTCATGAAAATTTTCAACTTTTTTGAAGTCTAAATCTTTTCATGAAAATTTTCAACTTTTTTGAAACCTAAATCTTTTCATGAAAATTTTCAACTTTTTTGATGCCGAAATAGTTCATGAAAATTTTCAACTTTTTTGAACCCGAAATCTTTTCATGAAAATGTTCAACTTTTTTGAAGCCGAAATCTTTTCATGAAAATGTTCCATTTTTTTGAAGCCGAAATACTTCATGAAAATTTTCAACTTTTTTGAAGCCGAAATCTTTTCATGAAAATGTTAAACTTTTTTGAAGCCGAAATCTTTTCATGAAAATGGTCAACTTTTTTGAAGCAGAAATCTTTTCATGAAAATGTTTAACTTTTTTGAAGCCGACATCTTTTCATGAAAATGTTCAACTTTTTTGAAGCCGAAATCTTTTCATGAAAATGTTACATTTTTTTGAAGCCGAAATACTTCATGAAAATTTTCAACTTTTTTGAAGCCGAAATCTTTTCATGAAAATGTTTAACTTTTTTGAAGCCGAAATCTTTTCATGAAAATTTTCAACTTTTTTGAAGCCGAAATCTTTTCATGAAAATGTTCATGTTTTTTGAAGCCGAAATCTTTTCATGAAAATGTTCAACTTTTTTGAAGCCGAAATCTTTTCATGAAAATTTTCAACTTTTTGAAACCGAAATCTTTTCATGAAAATTTTCAACTTTTTTGAAGCCAAAATCTTTTCATGAAAATGTTCAACTTTTTTGAAGCCGAAATCTTTTCATGAAAATTTTCAACTTTTTGAAACCGAAATCTTTTCATGAAAATTTTCAACTTTTTTGAAGCCGAAATCTTTTCATGAAAATTTTCAACTTTTTGAAACCGAAATCATTTCATGATAATGTTCCATTTTTTTGAAGCCGAAATACTTCATGAAAATGTTCAACTTTTTTGAAGCCGAAATCTTTTCATGAAAATGGTCAACTTTTTTGAAGCCGAAATCTTTTCATGAAAATTTTCAACTTTTTGAAGCCGAAATCTTTTCATGAAAATTTTCAACTTTTTTGAAGCAGAAATCTTTTCATGAAAATCTTCGACTTTTTTGAAGCCGAAATACTTGATGAAAATATTCAACCTTTTTGAAGTCTAAATCTTTTCATGAAAATTTTCAACTTTTTTGAAACCTAAATCTTTTCATGAAAATTTTCAACTTTTTTGATGCCGAAATAGTTCATGAAAATTTTCAACTTTTTTGAAGCCGAAATCTTTTCTTGAAAATGTTCAACTTTTTTGAAGCCGAAATCTTTTCATGAAAATGTTCCATTTTTTTGAAGCCGAAATACTTCATGAAAATTTTCAACTTTTTTGAAGCCGAAATCTTTTCATGAAAATGTTAAACTTTTTTGAAGCCGAAATCTTTTCATGAAAATGGTCAACTTTTTTGAAGCAGAAATCTTTTCATGAAAATTTTCAACTTTTTGAAACCGAAATCTTTTCATGAAAATTTTCAACTTTTTTGAAGCCGAAATCTTTTCATGATAATGTTCCATTTTTTTGAAGCCGAAATACTTCATGAAAATTTTCAACTTTTTTGAAGTCGAAATCTTTTCATGAAAATTTTCAACTTTTTTGAAGCAGAAATCTTTTCATGAAAATGTTACATTTTTTGGAAGCCGAAAAACTTCATGAAAATTTTCAACTTTTTTGAAGCCGAAATCTTTTCATGAAAATGTTTAACTTTTTTGAAGCAGAAATCTTTTCATGAAAATTTTCAACTTTTTGAAACCAAAATCTTTTCATGAAAATTTTCAACTTTTTTGAAGCAGAAATCTTTTCATGAAAATTTTCAACTTTTTTGAAGCCGAAATAGTTCATGAAAATTTTAGACTTTTTTGAAGCCGAAATACTTCATGAAAATGTTCAACTTTTTTGAAGCCGAAATTTTTTCATGAAAATTTTCCATTTTTTTGAAGCCGAAATACTTCATGAAAATTTTCAACTTTTTTGAAGCCGAAATCTTTTCATGAAAATTTTCCATTTTTTTGAAGCCGAAATACTTCATGAAAATTTTCCACCTTTTTGAACCCGAAATACTTCATGAAAATTTTCAACTTTTTTGAAGCCGAAATCTTTTCATGAAAATGTTCAACTTTTTTGAAGCCGAAATCTTTTAATGTAAATTTTCAACTTTTTTGAAGCCGAAATCTTTTCATGAAAATGTTCAACTTTTTTGAAGCCGAAATCTTTTCATGAAAATGTTCCATTTTTTTGAAGCCGAAATACTTCATGAAAATTTTCAACTTTTTTGAAGCCGAAATCTTTTCATGAAAATGTTAAACTTTTTTGAAGCCGAAATCTTTTCATGAAAATGGTCAACTTTTTTGAAGCAGAAATCTTTTCATGAAAATTTTCAACTTTTTGAAACCGAAATCTTTTCATGAAAATTTTCAACTTTTTTGAAGCCGAAATCTTTTCATGATAATGTTCCATTTTTTTGAAGCCGAAATACTTCATGAAAATTTTCAACTTTTTTGAAGTCGAAATCTTTTCATGAAAATTTTCAACTTTTTTGAAGCAGAAATCTTTTCATGAAAATGTTACATTTTTTTGAAGCCGAAAAACTTCATGAAAATTTTCAACTTTTTTGAAGCCGAAATCTTTTCATGAAAATGTTTAACTTTTTTGAAGCAGAAATCTTTTCATGAAAATTTTCAACTTTTTGAAACCAAAATCTTTTCATGAAAATTTTCAACTTTTTTGAAGCAGAAATCTTTTCATGAAAATTTTCAACTTTTTTGAAGCCGAAATAGTTCATGAAAATTTTAGACTTTTTTGAAGCCGAAATACTTCATGAAAATGTTCAACTTTTTTGAAGCCGAAATTTTTTCATGAAAATTTTCCATTTTTTTGAAGCCGAAATACTTCATGAAAATTTTCAACTTTTTTGAAGCCGAAATCTTTTCATGAAAATTTTCCATTTTTTTGAAGCCGAAATACTTCATGAAAATTTTCCACCTTTTTGAACCCGAAATACTTCATGAAAATTTTCAACTTTTTTGAAGCCGAAATCTTTTCATGAAAATGTTCAACTTTTTTGAAGCCGAAATCTTTTAATGTAAATTTTCAACTTTTTTGAAGCAGAAATCTTTTCATTAAAATGATACATTTTTTTGAAGCCGAAATACTTCATGAAAATTTTTAACTTTTTTGAAGCCGAAATCTTTTCATGAAAATGTTCAACTTTTTTGAAGCCGAAATCTTTTCATGAAAATTTTCAACTTTTTGAAACCAAAATCTTTTCATGAAAATTTTCAACTTTTTTGAAGCCAAAATCTTTTCATGAAAATGTTCAACTTTTTTGAAGCAGAAATCTTTTCATGAAAATGTTCAACTTTTTTGAAGCAGAAATCTTTTCATGAAAATGTTCAACTTTTTTGAAGCCGAAATCTTTTCATGAAAATGTTACATTTTTTTGAAGCCCAAATTCTTCATGAAAATTTTCAACTTTTTTGAAGCCGAAATCTTTTCATGAATATGTTTAACTTTTTTGAAGCCGAAATCTTTTCATGAAAATGTTCAACTTTTTTGAAGCCGAAATCTTTTCATGAAAATGTTACATTTTTTTGAAGCCGAAATACTTCATGAAAATGTTCTACTTTTTTGAAGCCGAAATCTTTTCATGAAAATTTTCAACTTTTTTGAAGCCGAAATCTTTTCATGAAAATGTTACATTTTTTTGAAGCCGAAATACTTCATGAAAATTTTCAACTTTTTTGAAGCCGAAATCTTTTCATGAAAATGTTTAACTTTTTTGAAGCAGAAATCTTTTCATGAAAATTTTCAACTTTTTGAAACCAAAATCTTTTCATGAAAATTTTCAACTTTTTTGAAGCAGAAATCTTTTCATGTAAATTTTCAACTTTTTTGAAGCCGAAATCTTTTCATGAAAATTTTCAACTTTTTTGAAGCAGAAATCTTTTCATGAAAATTTTCAACTTTTTTGAAGCCGAAATAGTTCATGAAAATTTTAGACTTTTTTGAAGCCGAAATACTTCATGAAAATGTTCAACTTTTTTGAAGCCGAAATCTTTTCATGAAAATTTTCCATTTTTTTGAAGCCGAAATACTTCATGAAAATTTTCAACTTTTTTGAAGCCGAAATACTTCATGAAAATTTTCAACTTTTTTGAAGCCGAAATCTTTTCATGAAAATTTTCAACTTTTTGAAACCAAAATCTTTTCATGAAAATTTTCAACTTTTTTGAAGCCAAAATCTTTTCATGAAAATGTTCAACTTTTTTGAAGCAGAAATCTTTTCATGAAAATGTTCAACTTTTTTGAAGCCGAAATCTTTTCATGAAAATGTTCAACTTTTTTGAAGCCGAAATCTTTTCATGAAAATGTTACATTTTTTTGAAGCCCAAATTCTTCATGAAAATTTTCAACTTTTTTGAAGCCGAAATCTTTTCATGAATATGTTTAACTTTTTTGAAGCCGAAATCTTTTCATGAAAATGTTCAACTTTTTTGAAGCCGAAATCTTTTCATGAAAATGTTACATTTTTTTGAAGCCGAAATACTTCATGAAAATTTTCTACTTTTTTGAAGCCGAAATCTTTTCATGAAAATGTTTAACTTTTTTGAAGCAGAAATCTTTTCATGAAAATTTTCCATTTTTTTGAAGCCGAAATACTTCATGAAAATTTTCCACTTTTTTGAACCCGAAATACTTCATGAAAATTTTCAACTTTTTTGAAGCCGAAATCTTTTCATGAAAATGTTCAACTTTTTTGAAGCCGAAATCTTTTCATGTAAATTTTCTACTTTTTTGAAGCAGAAATCTTTTCATTAAAATGTTCATGTTTTTTGAAGCCGAAATCTTTTCATGAAAATGTTCAACTTTTTTGAAGCCGAAATCTTTTCATGAAAATGTTCAACTTTTTGAAACCAAAATCTTTTCATGAAAATTTTCAACTTTTTTGAAGCCAAAATCTTTTCATGAAAATGTTCAACTTTTTTGAAGCAGAAATCTTTTCATGAAAATGTTCAACTTTTTTGAAGCCGAAATCTTTTCATGAAAATGTTCAACTTTTTTGAAGCCGAAATCTTTTCATGAAAATGTTACATTTTTTTGAAGCCCAAATTCTTCATGAAAATTTTCAACTTTTTTGAAGCCGAAATCTTTTCATGAATATGTTTAACTTTTTTGAAGCCGAAATCTTTTCATGAAAATGTTCAACTTTTTTGAAGCCGAAATCTTTTCATGAAAATGTTACATTTTTTTGAAGCCGAAATACTTCATGAAAATTTTCTACTTTTTTGAAGCCGAAATCTTTTCATGAAAATGTTTAACTTTTTTGAAGCAGAAATCTTTTCATGAAAATTTTCCATTTTTTTGAAGCCGAAATACTTCATGAAAATTTTCCACTTTTTTGAACCCGAAATACTTCATGAAAATTTTCAACTTTTTTGAAGCCGAAATCTTTTCATGAAAATGTTCAACTTTTTTGAAGCCGAAATCTTTTCATGTAAATTTTCTACTTTTTTGAAGCCGAAATCTTTTCATGAAAATGTTACATTTTTTTTAAGCCGAAATACTTCATGAAAATTTTCTACTTTTTTGAAGCCGAAATCTTTTCATGAAAATTTTCAACTTTTTGAAACCAAAATCTTTTCATGAAAATTTTCAACTTTTTTGAAGCAGAAATCTTTTCATATAAATTTTCAACTTTTTTGAAGCCGAAATCTTTTCATGAAAATTTTCAACTTTTTTGAAGCAGAAATCTTTTCATATAAATTTTCAACTTTTTTGAAGCCGAAATCTTTTCATGAAAATTTTCAACTTTTTTGAAGCAGAAATCTTTTCATGAAAATTTTCAACTTTTTTGAAGCAAAAATAGTTCATGAAAATTTTAGACTTTTTTGAAGCCGAAATACTTCATGAAAATGTTCAACTTTTTTGAAGACGAAATCTTTTCATGAAAATGGTCAACTTTTTTGAAGCCGAAATCTTTTCATGAAAATTTTCAACTTTTTGAAGCCGAAATCTTTTCATGAAAATGTTCAACTTTTTTGAAGCCGAAATCTTTTCATGAAAATTTTCCATTTTTTTGAAGCCGAAATACTTCATGAAAATTTTCCACTTTTTTGAACCCGAAATACTTCATGAAAATTTTCAACTTTTTTGAAGCCGAAATCTTTTCATGAAAATGTTCAACTTTTTTGAAGCCGAAATCTTTTCATGTAAATTTTCTACTTTTTTGAAGCCGAAATCTTTTCATGAAAATGATACATTTTTTTGAAGCCGAAATACTTCATGAAAATTTTTAACTTTTTTGAAGCCGAAATCTTTTCATGAAAATGTTCAACTTTTTTGAAGCCGAAATCTTTTCATGAAAATTTTCAACTTTTTGAAACCAAAATCTTTTCATGAAAATTTTCAACTTTTTTGAAGCCAAAATCTTTTCATGAAAATGTTCAACTTTTTTGAAGCAGAAATCTTTTCATGAAAATGTTCAACTTTTTTGAAGCCGAAATCTTTTCATGAAAATGTTCAACTTTTTTGAAGCCGAAATCTTTTCATGAAAATGTTACATTTTTTTGAAGCCCAAATTCTTCATGAAAATTTTCAACTTTTTTGAAGCCGAAATCTTTTCATGAAAATGTTCAACTTTTTTGAAGCCGAAATCTTTTCATGAAAATGTTACATTTTTTTGAAGCCGAAATACTTCATGAAAATTTTCTACTTTTTTGAAGCCGAAATCTTTTCATGAAAATTTTCAACTTTTTGAAACCAAAATCTTTTCATGAAAATTTTCAACTTTTTTGAAGCAGAAATCTTTTCATATAAATTTTCAACTTTTTTGAAGCCGAAATCTTTTCATGAAAATTTTCAACTTTTTTGAAGCAGAAATCTTTTCATGTAAATTTTCAACTTTTTTGAAGCCGAAATCTTTTCATGAAAATTTTCAACTTTTTTGAAGCAGAAATCTTTTCATGAAAATTTTCAACTTTTTTGAAGCCAAAATAGTTCATGAAAATTTTAGACTTTTTTGAAGCCGAAATACTTCATGAAAATGTTCAACTTTTTTGAAGACGAAATCTTTTCATGAAAATGTTCAACTTTTTTGAAGCCGAAATCTTTTCATGAAAATGATACATTTTTTTGAAGCCGAAATACTTCATGAAATTTTTCAACTTTTTTGAAGCCGAAATCTTTTCATGAAAATGTTCAACTTTTTTGAAGCCGAAATCTTTTCATGAAAATTTTCAACTTTTTGAAACCAAAATCTTTTCATGAAAATTTTCAACTTTTTTGAAGCAGAAATCTTTTCATGAAAATCTTCGACTTTTTTGAAGCCGAAATACTTGATGAAAATATTCAACCTTTTTGAAGTCTAAATCTTTTCATGAAAATTTTCAACTTTTTTGAAACCTAAATCTTTTCATGAAAATTTTCAACTTTTTTGATGCCGAAATAGTTCATGAAAATTTTCAACTTTTTTGAAGCCGAAATCTTTTCATGAAAATGTTACATTTTTTTGAAGCCCAAATTCTTCATGAAAATTTTCAACTTTTTTGAAGCCGAAATCTTTTCATGAATAGGTTTAACTTTTTTGAAGCCGAAATCTTTTCATGAAAATGTTCAACTTTTTTGAAGCCGAAATCTTTTCATGAAAATGTTACATTTTTTTGAAGCCGAAATACTTCATGAAAATTTTCTACTTTTTTGAAGCCGAAATCTTTTCATGAAAATTTTCAACTTTTTTGAAGCCGAAATCTTTTCATGAAAATGTTCAACTTTTTTGAAGCCGAATTCTTTTCATGAAAATTTTCAACTTTTTGAAACCAAAATCTTTTCATGAAAATTTTCAACTTTTTTGAAGCAGAAATCTTTTCATGAAAATGTTCAACTTTTTTGAAGCCGAAATAGTTCATGAAAATTTTAGACTTTTTTGAAGCCGAAATACTTCATGAAAATGTTCAACTTTTTTGAAGCCGATATCTTTTCATGAAAATTTTCCATTTTTTTGAAGCCGACATACTTCATGAAAATTTTCAACTTTTTTGAAGCCGAAATACTTCATGAAAATTTTCAACTTTTTTGAAGCCGAAATCTTTTCATGAAAATTTTCCATTTTTTTGAAGCCGAAATACTTCATGAAAATTTTCCACTTTTTTGAACCCGAAATACTTCATGAAAATTTTCAACTTTTTTGAAGCCGAAATCTTTTCATGAAAATGTTCAATTTTTTTGAAGCCGAAATCTTTTCATGTAAATTTTCAACTTTTTTGAAGCAGAAATCTTTTCATTAAAATGTTCATGTTTTTTGAAGCCGAAATCTTTTCATGAAAATGTTCAACTTTTTTGAAGCCGAAATCTTTTCATGAAAATGATACATTTTTTTGAAGCCGAAATACTTCATGAAAATTTTTAACTTTTTTGAAGCCGAAATCTTTTCATGAAAATGTTCAACTTTTTTGAAGCCGAAATCTTTTCATGAAAATGATACATTTTTTTGAAGCCGAAATACTTCATGAAAATTTTCAACTTTTTTGAAGCCAAAATCTTTTCATGAAAATGTTCAACTTTTTTGAAGCAGAAATCTTTTCATGAAAATGTTCAACTTTTTTGAAGCCGAAATCTTTTCATGAAAATGTTCAACTTTTTTGAAGCCGAAATCTTTTCATGAAAATGTTACATTTTTTTGAAGACCAAATTCTTCATGAAAATTTTCAACTTTTTTGAAGCCGAAATCTTTTCATTAATATGTTTAACTTTTTTGAAGCCGAAATCTTTTCATGAAAATGTTCAACTTTTTTGAAGCCGAAATCTTTTCATGAAAATGTTACATTTTTTTGAAGCCGAAATACTTCATGAAAATTTTCTACTTTTTTGAAGCCGAAATCTTTTCATGAAAATGTTTAACTTTTTTGAAGCAGAAATCTTTTCATGAAAATTTTCAACTTTTTGAAACCAAAATCTTTTCATGAAAATTTTCAACTTTTTTGAAGCAGAAATCTTTTCATGTAAATTTTTAACTTTTTTGAAGCCGAAATCTTTTCATGAAAATTTTCAACTTTTTTGAAGCAGAAATCTTTTCATGAAAATTTTCAACTTTTTTGAAGCCGAAATAGTTCATGAAAATTTTAGACTTTTTTGAAGCCGAAATACTTCATGAAAATGTTCAACTTTTTTGAAGCCGAAATCTTTTCATTTAAATTTTCAACTTTTTTGAAGCCGAAATCTTTTCATGAAAATGTTCAACTTTTTTGAAGCCGAAATCTTTTCATGAAAATGTTCAACTTTTTTGAAGCCGAAATCTTTTCATGAAAATGTTACATTTTTTTGAAGCCCAAATTCTTCATGAAAATTTTCAACTTTTTTGAAGCCGAAATCTTTTCATGAAAATGTTCAACTTTTTTGAAGCCGAAATCTTTTCATGAAAATGTTACATTTTTTTGAAGCCGAAATACTTCATGAAAATTTTCTACTTTTTTGAAGCCGAAATCTTTTCATGAAAATTTTCAACTTTTTGAAACCAAAATCTTTTCATGAAAATTTTCAACTTTTTTGAAGCAGAAATCTTTTCATGTAAATTTTTAACTTTTTTGAAGCCGAAATCTTTTCATGAAAATTTTCAACTTTTTTGAAGCAGAAATCTTTTCATGAAAATTTTCAACTTTTTTGAAGCCGAAATAGTTCATGAAAATTTTAGACTTTTTTGAAGCCGAAATACTTCATGAAAATGTTCAACTTTTTTGAAGCCGAAATCTTTTCATGAAAATTTTCCATTTTTTTGAAGCCGAAATACTTCATGAAAATTTTCAACTTTTTTGAAGCCGAAATATTTTCATGAAAATTTTCCATTTTTTTGAAGCCGAAATACTTCATGAAAATTTTCCACTTTTTTGAACCCGAAATACTTCATGAAAATTTTCAACTTTTTTGAAGCCGAAATCTTTTCATGAAAATGGTCAACTTTTTTGAAGCCGAAATCTTTTCATGTAAATTTTCAACTTTTTTGAAGCAGAAATCTTTTCATTAAAATGTTCATGTTTTTTGAAGCCGAAATCTTTTCATGAAAATGTTCAACTTTTTTGAAGCCGAAATCTTTTCATGAAAATGATACATTTTTTTGAAGCCGAAATACTTCATGAAAATTTTTAACTTTTTTGAAGCCGAAATCTTTTCATGAAAATGTTCAACTTTTTTGAAGCCGAAATCTTTTCATGAAAATTTTCAACTTTTTTGAAGCCAAAATCTTTTCATGAAAATGTTCAACTTTTTTGAAGCAGAAATCTTTTCATGAAAATGTTCAACTTTTTTGAAGCAGAAATCTTTTCATGAAAATGTTCAACTTTTTTGAAGCCGAAATCTTTTCATGAAAATGTTACATTTTTTTGAAGACCAAATTCTTCATGAAAATTTTCAACTTTTTTGAAGCCGAAATCTTTTCATTAATATGTTTAACTTTTTTGAAGCCGAAATCTTTTCATGAAAATGTTCAACTTTTTTGAAGCCGAAATCTTTTCATGAAAATGTTACATTTTTTTGAAGCCGAAATACTTCATGAAAATTTTCTACTTTTTTGAAGCCGAAATCTTTTCATGAAAATGTTTAACTTTTTTGAAGCAGAAATCTTTTCATGAAAATTTTCAACTTTTTGAAACCAAAATCTTTTCATGAAAATTTTCAACTTTTTTGAAGCAGAAATCTTTTCATGTAAATTTTTAACTTTTTTGAAGCCGAAATCTTTTCATGAAAATTTTCAACTTTTTTGAAGCAGAAATCTTTTCATGAAAATTTTCAACTTTTTTGAAGCCGAAATAGTTCATGAAAATTTTAGACTTTTTTGAAGCCAAAATACTTCATGAAAATGTTCAACTTTTTTGAAGCCGAAATCTTTTCATTTAAATTTTCAACTTTTTTGAAGCCGAAATCTTTTCATGAAAATGTTCAACTTTTTTGAAGCCGAAATCTTTTCATGAAAATGTTCAACTTTTTTGAAGCCGAAATCTTTTCATGAAAATGTTCAACTTTTTTGAAGCCGAAATCTTTTCATGAAAATTTTCAACTTTTTGAAACCAAAATCTTTTCATGAAAATTTTCAACTTTTTTGATGCCAAAATCTTTTCATGAAAATGTTCAACTTTTTTGAAGCAGAAATCTTTTCATGAAAATGTTCAACTTTTTTGAAGCCGAAATCTTTTCATGAAAATGTTCAACCTTTTTGAAGCCGAAATCTTTTCATGAAAATGTTACATTTTTTTGAAGCCCAAATTCTTCATGAAAATTTTCAACTTTTTTGAAGCCGAAATCTTTTCATGAATATGTTTAACTTTTTTGAAGCCGAAATCTTTTCATGAAAATGTTCAACTTTTTTGAAGCCGAAATCTTTTCATGAAAATGTTACATTTTTTTGAAGCCGAAATACTTCATGAAAATTTTCTACTTTTTTGAAGCCGAAATCTTTTCATGAAAATTTTCAACTTTTTGAAACCAAAATCTTTTCATGAAAATTTTCAACTTTTTTGATGCCAAAATCTTTTCATGAAAATGTTCAACTTTTTTGAAGCAGAAATCTTTTCATGAAAATGTTCAACTTTTTTGAAGCCGAAATCTTTTCATGAAAATGTTCAACTTTTTTGAAGCCGAAATCTTTTCATGAAAATGTTACATTTTTTTGAAGCCCAAATTCTTCATGAAAATTTTCAACTTTTTTGAAGCCGAAATCTTTTCATGAATATGTTTAACTTTTTTGAAGCCGAAATCTTTTCATGAAAATTTTCAACTTTTTTGAAGCCGAAATCTTTTCATGAAAATGTTACATTTTTTTGAAGCCGAAATACTTCATGAAAATTTTCTACTTTTTTGAAGCCGAAATCTTTTCATGAAAATTTTCAACTTTTTGAAACCAAAATCTTTTCATGAAAATTTTCAACTTTTTTGAAGCAGAAATCTTTTCATATAAATTTTCAACTTTTTTGAAGCCGAAATCTTTTCATGAAAATTTTCAACTTTTTTGAAGCAGAAATCTTTTCATGTAAATTTTCAACTTTTTTGAAGCCGAAATCTTTTCATGAAAATTTTCAACTTTTTTGAAGCAGAAATCTTTTCATGAAAATTTTCAACTTTTTTGAAGCCAAAATAGTTCATGAAAATTTTAGACTTTTTTGAAGCCGAAATACTTCATGAAAATATTCAACTTTTTTGAAGACGAAATCTTTTCATGAAAATGGTCAACTTTTTTGAAGCCGAAATCTTTTCATGAAAATTTTCAACTTTTTGAAGCCGAAATCTTTTCATGAAAATGTTCAACTTTTTTGAAGCCGAAATCTTTTCATGTAAATGATACATTTTTTTGAAGCCGAAATCTTTTCATGAAAATGTTCAACTTTTTTGAAGCCGAAATCTTTTCATGAAAATGTTCAACTTTTTTGAAGCCGAAATCTTTTCATGAAAATTTTCGACTTTTTTGAAGCCGAAATACTTGATGAAAATATTCAACCTTTTTGAAGTCTAAATCTTTTCATGAAAATTTTCAACTTTTTTGAAACCTAAATCTTTTCATGAAAATTTTCAACTTTTTTGATGCCGAAATAGTTCATGAAAATTTTCAACTTTTTTGAACCCGAAATCTTTTCATGAAAATGTTCAACTTTTTTGAAGCCGAAATCTTTTCATGAAAATGTTCCATTTTTTTGAAGCCGAAATACTTCATGAAAATTTTCAACTTTTTTGAAGCCGAAATCTTTTCATGAAAATGTTAAACTTTTTTGAAGCCGAAATCTTTTCATGAAAATGGTCAACTTTTTTGAAGCAGAAATCTTTTCATGAAAATTTTCAACTTTTTGAAGCAGAAATCTTTTCATGAAAATTTTCAACTTTTTTGAATCCGAAATCTTTTCATGATAATGTTCCATTTTTTTGAAGCCGAAATACTTCATGAAAATTTTCAACTTTTTTGAAGCCGAAATCTTTTCATGTAAATTTTCAACTTTTTTGAAGCAGAAATCTTTTCATGAAAATGTTCATGTTTTTTGAAGCCGAAATCTTTTCATGAAAATGTTCAACTTTTTTGAAGCCAAAATCTTTTCATGAAAATGATACATTTTTTTGAAGCCGAAATACTTCATGAAAATTTTCAACTTTTTTGAAGCCGAAATCTTTTCATGAAAATGTTCAACTTTTTTGAAGCCGAAATCTTTTCATGAAAATGTTCAACTTTTTGAAACCAAAATCTTTTCATGAAAATTTTCAACTTTTTTGAAGCCAAAATCTTTTCATGAAAATGTTCAACTTTTTTGAAGCAGAAATCTTTTCATGAAAATGTTCAACTTTTTTGAAGCCGAAATCTTTTCATGAAAATGTTCAACTTTTTTGAAGCCGAAATCTTTTCATGAAAATGTTACATTTTTTTGAAGCCGAAATTCTTCATGAAAATTTTCAACTTTTTTGAAGCCGAAATCTTTTCATGAATATGTTTAACTTTTTTGAAGCCGAAATCTTTTCATGAAAATGTTCAACTTTTTTGAAGCCGAAATCTTTTCATGAAAATGTTCCATTTTTTTGAAGCCGAAATACTTCATGAAAATTTTCAACTTTTTTGAAGCCGAAATCTTTTCATGAAAATTTTCAAATTTTTGAAACCAAAATCTTTTCATGAAAATTTTCAACTTTTTGAAACCAAAATCTTTTCATGTAATTTTTCAACTTTTTTGAACCCGAAATCTTTTCATGAAAATGTTCAACTTTTTTGAAGCCGAAATCTTTTCATGAAAATGTTCCATTTTTTTGAAGCCGAAATACTTCATTAAAATTTTCAACTTTTTTGAAGCCGAAACCTTTTCATGAAAATGTTCAACTTTTTTGAAGCCGAAATCTTTTCATGAAAATTTTCAAATTTTTTGAAGCAGAAATCTTTTCATGAAAATCTTAGACTTTTTTGAAGTCGAAATCTTTTTATGTAAATTTTCAACTTTTTTGAAGTCATAATCTTTTCATGTAAATTTTCAACTTTTTTGAAGCAGAAATCTTTTCATGAAAATGTTCAACTTTTTTGAAGCCGAAATACTTCATGAAAATGTTCAACTTTTTTGAAACCTAAATCTTTTCATGAAAATGTTCAACTTTTTTGAAGTCGAAATCTTTTCATGTAAATTTTCAACTTTTTTGAAGCAGAAATCTTTTCATGAAAATGTTCAACTTTTTTGAAGCAGAAATCTTTTCATGAAAATTTTCCATTTTTTTGAAGCCGAAATACTTCATGACAATTTTCAACTTTTTTGAAGCCGAAATCTTTTCATGAAAATGTTCAACTTTTTTGAAGCCGAAATCTTTTCATGAAAATTTTCAACTTTTTTGAAGCCGAAATCTTTTCATGAAAATGTTCAACTTTTTTGAAGCCGAGATCTTTTCATGAAAATTTTCAACGTTTTGAAACCGAAATCTTTTCATGAAAATTTTCAACTTTTTTGAAGCCGAAATCTTTTCATGAAAATGGTCAACTTTTTTGAAGCCGAAATCTTTTCATGAAAATGTTCAACTTTTTTGAAGCTGAAATCTTTTCATGAAAATTTTCAACTTTTTTGGAGCAGAAATCTTTTTATGAAAATCTTAGACTTTTTTGAAGCAGAAATCTTTTCATGAAAATGTTCAACTTTTTTGGAACAGAAATCTTTTTATGAAAATCTTAGACTTTTTTGAAGCAGAAATCTTTTCATGAAAATGTTCAACTTTTTTGAAGCCGAAATCTTTTCATGAAAATGTTCAACCTTTTTGAAGCCAAAATCCTGTCATGAAAACTTTCAACTTTTTTGAAGTAGAAATCTTTTCATGAAAATTTTCAACCTTTTGAAACTGAAATCTTTTCATGAAAATGTTCAACTTTTTTGAAGCCGAAATCTTTTCATGAAAATTTTAGACTTTTTTGCAGCCGAAATACTTCATGAAAATTTTCAACTTTTTTGAAGCAGAAATCTTTTCATGAAAATCTTTGACTTTTTTGAAGTCGAAATCTTTTCATGTAAATTTTCAACTTTTTTGAAGTCATAATCTTTTCATGTAAATTTTCAACTTTTTTGAAGCAGAAATCTTTTCATGAAAATGTTCAACTTTTTTGAAGCCGAAATACTTCATGAAAATTTTCAACTTTTTGAAACCAAAATCTTTTCATGAAAATTTTCAACTTTTTTGAAGCCGAAATCTTTTCATGAAAATTTTCAACTTTTTTGAAGCCAAAATCTTTTCATGAAAATGTTCAACTTTTTTGAAGCCGAAATCTTTTCATGAAAATTTTCAACTTTTTGAAACCGAAATCTTTTCATGAAAATTTTCAACTTTTTTGAAGCCGAAATCATTTCATGAAAATTTTCAACTTTTTGAAACCGAAATCTTTTCATGAAAATTTTCAACTTTTTTGAAGCCGAAATCTTTTCATGAAAATGGTCAACTTTTTGAAGCCAAAATCTTTTCATGAAAATTTTCAACTTTTTTGAAGCAGAAATCTTTTCATGAAAATCTTAAACTTTTTTGAAGTCGATATCTTTTCATGTAAATTTTCAACTTTTTTGAAGCAGAAATCTTTTCATGAAAATCTTCGACTTTTTTGAAGTCGATATCTTTTCATGTAAATTTTCAACTTTTTTGAAGCAGAAATCTTTTCATGAAAATCTTCGACTTTTTTGAAGCCGAAATACTTGATGAAAATATTCAACTTTTAGGAAGTCTAAACCTTTTCATGAAAATTTTTAACTTTTTTGATGCCGAAATAGTTCATTAAAATGTTCAACTTTTTTGAAGCCGAAATCTTTTCATGAAAATTTTCAACTTTTTTGAAGCCGAAATCTTTTCATGAAAATGGTCAACTTTTTTGAAGCCGAAATCTTTTCATGAAAATGGTCAACTTTTTTGAAGCCGAAATCTTTTCATGAAAATTTTCAACTTTTTGAAGCCGAAATCTTTTCATGAAAATTTTCAACTTTTTTGAAGCAGAAATCTTTTCATGAAAATCTTCGACTTTTTTGAAGCCGAAATACTTGATGAAAATATTCAACTTTTTTGAAGTCTAAATCTTTTCATGAAAATTTTCAACTTTTTTGAAACCTAAATCTTTTCATGAAAATTTTCAACTTTTTTGATGCCGAAATAGTTCATGAAAATTTTCAACTTTTTTGAACCCGAAATCTTTTCATGAAAATTTTCAACTTTTTTGAAGCCGAAATCTTTTCATGAAAATGTTCCATTTTTTTGAAGCCGAAATACTTCATGAAAATTTTCAACTTTTTTGAAGCCGAAATCTTTTCATGAAAATTTTCAACTTTTTTGAAGCCGAAATCTTTTCATGAAAATGGTCAACTTTTTTGAAGCAGAAATCTTTTCATGAAAATTTTCAACTTTTTGAAACCGAAATCTTTTCATGAAAATGTTCAACTTTTTTGAAGCCGAAATCTTTTCATGAAAATGTTCAACTTTTTTGAAGCCGAAATCTTTTCATGAAAATGTTCAACTTTTTTGAAGCCGAGATCTTTTCATGAAAATTTTCAACTTTTTGAAACCAAAATCTTTTCATGAAAATGTTCAACTTTTTTGAAGCCGAAATCTTTTCATGAAAATGGTCAACTTTTTTGAAGCCGAAATCTTTTCATGAAAATTTTCAACTTTTTGAAGCCGAAATCTTTTCATGAAAATTTTCAACTTTTTTGAAGCAGAAATCTTTTTATGAAAATCTTCGACTTTTTTGAAGCCGAAATACTTGATGAAAATATTCAACTTTTAGGAAGTCTAAATCTTTTCATGAAAATTTTCAACTTTTTTGAAGCCGAGATCTTTTCATGAAAATTTTCAACTTTTTTGTAGCAGAAATCTTTTCATGAAAATTTCCAACTTTTTTGAAGCCGAAATAGTTCATGAAAATTTTAGACTTTTTTGAAGTCGATATCTTTTCATGTAAATTTTCAACTTTTTTGAAGCAGAAATCTTTTCATGAAAATGTTCAACTTTTTTGAAGCCGAAATCTTTTCATGATAATGTTCCATTTTTTTGAAGCCGAAATACTTCATGAAAATTTTCAACTTTTTTGAAGCCGAAATCTTTTCATGTAAATTTTCAACTTTTTTGAAGCAGAAATCTATTCATGAAAATTTTCAACTTTTTTGAAGCCGAAATCTTTTCATGAAAATGTTCAACTTTTTTGAAGCCGAAATCTTTTCATGAAAATGTTACATTTTTTTGAAGCCGAAATACTTCATGAAAATTTTCAACTTTTCTGAAGCCGAAATCTTTTCATGAAAATTTTCAACTTTTTGAAACCAAAATCTTTTCATGAAAATTTTCAACTTTTTTGAAGCAGAAATCTTTTCATGAAAATTTTCAACTTTTTTGAAGCAGAAATCTTTTCATGAAAATTTTCAACTTTTTTGAAGCCGAAATCTTTTCATGAAAATTTTCAACTTTTTGAAGCCGAAATCTTTTCATGAAAATTTTCAACTTTTTTGAAGCAGAAATCTTTTCATGAAAATTTTCAACTTTTTTGAAGCCGAAATACTTGATGAAAATATTCAACTTTTAGGAAGTCTAAATCTTTTCATGAAAATTTTCAACTTTTTTGAAGCCGAGATCTTTTCATGAAAATTTTCAATTTTTTTGAAGCAGAAATCTTTTCATGAAAATTTCCAACTTTTTTGAAGCCGAAATAGTTCATGAAAATTCTAGACTTTTTTGAAGCCGAAATACTTCATGAAAATTTTCAACTTTTTTGAAAACTAAA
This sequence comes from Labrus bergylta, assembly GCF_963930695.1. Taxonomy (NCBI): domain Eukaryota; kingdom Metazoa; phylum Chordata; class Actinopteri; order Labriformes; family Labridae; genus Labrus; species Labrus bergylta. Next base: position 688,247 of record NC_089195.1, on the reverse strand, counting down.
TCTTTTCATGAAAATTTTTAACTTTTTTGAAGCCGAAATCTTTTCATGAAAATGTTCAACTTTTTTGAAGCCGAAATCTTTTCATGAAAATGGTCAACTTTTTTGAAGCCGAAATCTTTTCATGAAAATTTTCAACTTTTTGAAGCCGAAATCTTTTCATGAAAATTTTCAACTTTTTTGAAGCAGAAATCTTTTCATGAAAATCTTCGACTTTTTTGAAGCCGAAATACTTGATGAAAATATTCAACTTTTTTGAAGTCTAAATCTTTTCATGAAAATTTTCAACTTTTTTGAACCCGAAATCTTTTCATGAAAATTTTCAACTTTTTTGAAGCCGAAATCTTTTCATGAAAATGTTCCATTTTTTTGAAGCCGAAATACTTCATGAAAATTTTCAACTTTTTTGAAGCCGAAATCTTTTCATGAAAATGTTCAACTTTTTTGAAGCCGAAATCTTTTCATGAAAATGGTCAACTTTTTTGAAGCAGAAATCTTTTCATGAAAATTTTCAACTTTTTCAAACCGAAATCTTTTCATGAAAATTTTCAACTTTTTTGAAGCCGAAATACTTCATGAAAATTTTCAACTTTTTTGAAGCCGAAATACTTCATGAAAATTTTCAACTTTTTTGAAGCCGAAATCTTTTCATGAAAATTTTCCATTTTTTTGAAGCCGAAATGCTTCATGAAAATTTTCAACTTTTTTGAAGCCGAAATCTTTTCATGTAAATTTTCAACATTTTTGAAGCAGAAATCTTTTCATGAAAATGTTCAACTTTTTTGAAGCCGACATCTTTTCATGAAAATGTTCAACTTTTTTGAAGCCGAAATCTTTTCATGAAAATGTTACATTTTTTTGAAGCCGAAATACTTCATGAAAATTTTCAACTTTTTTGAAGCCGAAATCTTTTCATGAAAATGTTTAACTTTTTTGAAGCAGAAATCTTTTCATGAAAATTTTCAACTTTTTGAAACCAAAATCTTTTCATGAAAATGTTCAACTTTTTTGAAGCAGAAATCTTTTCATGTAAATTTTCAACTTTTTTGAAGCCGAAATCTTTTCATGAAAATTTTCAACTTTTTTGAAGCAGAAATCTTTTCATTAAAATTTTCAACTTTTTTGAAGCCGAAATAGTTCATGAAAATTTTAGACTTTTTTGAAGCCGAAATAGTTCATGAAAATTTTAGACTTTTTTGAAGCCGAAATACTTCATGAAAATGTTAAACTTTTTTGAAGCCGAAATCTTTTCATGAAAATTTTCAACTTTTTTGAAGCCGAAATACTTCATGAAAATTTTCAACTTTTTTGAAGCCGAAATCTTTTCATGAAAATTTTCAACTTTTTTGAAACCTAAATCTTTTCATGAAAATTTTCGACTTTTTTGATGCCGAAATAGTTCATGAAAATGTTCAACTTTTTTGAAACCAAAATCTTTTCATGAAAATGTTCAACTTTTTTGAAGCCGAAATCTTTTCATGAAAATGGTCAACTTTTTTGAAGCCGAAATCTTTTCATGAAAATTTTCAACTTTTTGAAGCCGAAATCTTTTCATGAAAATTTTCAACTTTTTTGAAGCAGAAATCTTTTCATGAAAATCTTCGACTTTTTTGAAGCCGAAATACTTGATGAAAATATTCAACTTTTTTGAAGTCTAAATCTTTTCATGAAAATTTTCAACTTTTTTGAAACCTAAATCTTTTCATGAAAATTTTCAACTTTTTTGATGCTGAAATAGTTCATGAAAATTTTCAACTTTTTTGAACCCGAAATCTTTTCATGAAAATTTTCAACTTTTTTGAAGCAGAAATCTTTTCATGAAAATTTTCAACTTTTTTGAAGCCGAAATAGTTCATGAAAATTTTAGACTTTTTTGAAGCCGAAATACTTCATGAAAATGTTCAACTTTTTTGAAGCCGAAATCTTTTCATGAAAATTTTCCATTTTTTTGAAGCCGAAATGCTTCATGAAAATTTTCAACTTTTTTGAAGCCGAAATACTTCATGAAAATTTTCAACTTTTTTGAAGCCGAAATCTTTTCATGAAAATGTTCAACTTTTTTGAAGCCGAAATCTTTTCATGAAAATGTTCAACTTTTTTGAAGCCGAAATCTTTTCATGAAAATTTTCAACTTTTTGAAACCAAAATCTTAATCATGAAAATTTTCAACTTTTTTGAAGCCAAAATCTTTTCATGAAAATTTTCAACTTTTTTGAAGCCGAAATCTTTTCATGAAAATTTTCAACTTTTTGAAACCGAAATCTTTTCATGAAAATTTTCAACTTTTTTGAAGCCGAAATCTTTTCATGAAAATTTTCAACTTTTTGAAACCGAAATCTTTTCATGATAATGTTCCATTTTTTTGAAGCCGAAATACTTCATGAAAATGTTCAACTTTTTTGAAGCCGAAATCTTTTCATGAAAATGGTCAACTTTTTTGAAGCCGAAATCTTTTCATGAAAATTTTCAACTTTTTGAAGCCGAAATCTTTTCATGAAAATTGTCAACTTTTTTGAAGCAGAAATCTTTTCATGAAAATCTTCGACTTTTTTGAAGCCGAAATACTTGATGAAAATATTCAACCTTTTTGAAGTCTAAATCTTTTCATGAAAATTTTCAACTTTTTTGAAACCTAAATCTTTTCATGAAAATTTTCAACTTTTTTGATGCCGAAATAGTTCATGAAAATTTTCAACTTTTTTGAACCCGAAATCTTTTCATGAAAATGTTCAACTTTTTTGAAGCCGAAATCTTTTCATGAAAATGTTCCATTTTTTTGAAGCCGAAATACTTCATGAAAATTTTCAACTTTTCTGAAGCCGAAATCTTTTCATGAAAATGTTAAACTTTTTTGAAGCCGAAATCTTTTCATGAAAATGGTCAACTTTTTTGAAGCAGAAATCTTTTCATGAAAATTTTCAACTTTTTGAAACCGAAATCTTTTCATGAAAATTTTCAACTTTTTTGAAGCCGAAATCTTTTCATGATAATGTTCCATTTTTTTGAAGCCGAAATACTTCATGAAAATTTTCAACTTTTTTGAAGTCGAAATCTTTTCATGTAAATTTTCAACTTTTTTGAAGCCGAAATCTTTTCATGAAAATTTTCCATTTTTTTGAAGCCGAAATGCTTCATGAAAATTTTCAACTTTTTTGAAGCCGAAATACTTCATGAAAATTTTCAACTTTTTTGAAGCCGAAATCTTTTCATGAAAATTTTCCATTTTTTTGAAGCCGAAATACTTCATGAAAATTTTCCACTTTTTTGAACCCGAAATACTTCATGAAAATTTTCAACTTTTTTGAAGCCGAAATACTTCATGAAAATGTTCAACTTTTTTGAAGCCGAAATCTTTTCATGTAAATTTTCAACTTTTTTGAAGCAGAAATCTTTTCATTAAAATGTTCATGTTTTTTGAAGCCGAAATCTTTTCATGAAAATGTTCAACTTTTTTGAAGCCGAAATCTTTTCATGAAAATTTTCAACTTTTTGAAACCGAAATCTTTTCATGAAAATTTTCAACTTTTTTGAAGCAGAAATCTTTTCATGAAAATCTTCGACTTTTTTGAAGCCGAAATACTTGATGAAAATATTCAACTTATAGGAAGTCTAAATCTTTTCATGAAAATGTTCAACTTTTTTGAAGCCGAAATCTTTTCATGAAAATGTTCAACTTTTTTGAAGCCGAAATCTTTTCATGAAAATTTTCCATTTTTTTGAAGCCGAAATGCTTCATGAAAATTTTTAACTTTTTTGAAGCCGAAATACTTCATGAAAATTTTCAACTTTTTTGAAGCCGAAATCTTTTCATGAAAATGTTCAACTTTTTTGAAGCCGAAATCTTTTCATGAAAATTTTCAACTTTTTTGAAGCAGAAATCTTTTCATGAAAATTTTCAACTTTTTTGAAGCCGAAATAGTTCATGAAAATTTTAGACTTTTTTGAAGCCGAAATAGTTCATGAAAATTTTAGACTTTTTTGAAGCCGAAATACTTCATGAAAATGTTAAACTTTTTTGAAGCCGAAATCTTTTCATGAAAATTTTCAACTTTTTTGAAGCCGAAATACTTCATGAAAATTTTCAACTTTTTTGAAGCCGAAATCTTGTCATGAAAATGTTCAACTTTTTTGAAGCCGAAATCTTTTCATGTAAATTTTCAACTTTTTTGAAGCAGAAATCTTTTCATGAAAATGTTCATGTTTTTTGAAGCCGAAATCTTTTCATGAAAATTTTCAACTTTTTGAAGCCGAAATCTTTTCATGAAAATTTTCAACTTTTTTGAAGCAGAAATCTTTTCATGAAAATCTTCGACTTTTTTGAAGCCGAAATACTTGATGAAAATATTCAACTTATAGGAAGTCTAAATCTTTTCATGAAAATTTTCAACTTTTTTGAAGCCGAGATCTTTTCATGAAAATTTTCAACTTTTTTGAAGCAGAAATCTTTTCATGAAAATTTCCAACTTTTTTGAAGCCGAAATAGTTCATGAAAATTTTCGACTTTTTTGAAGCCGAAATACTTCATGAAAATTTTCAACTTTTTTGAAACCTAAATCTTTTCATGAAAATTTTTAACTTTTTTGATGCCGAAATAGTTCATGAAAATGTTCAACTTTTTTGAAGCCGAAATCTTTTCATGAAAATGTTCAACTTTTTTGAAGCCGAAATCTTTTCATGAAAATGGTCAACTTTTTTGAAGCCGAAATCTTTTCATGAAAATTTTCAACTTTTTGAAGCCGAAATCTTTTCATGAAAATTTTCAACTTTTTTGAAGCAGAAATCTTTTCATGAAAATCTTCGACTTTTTTGAAGCCGAAATACTTGATGAAAATATTCAACTTTTTTGAAGTCTAAATCTTTTCATGAAAATTTTCAACTTTTTTGAAACCTAAATCTTTTCATGAAAATTTTCAACTTTTTTGATGCTGAAATAGTTCATGAAAATTTTCAACTTTTTTGAACCCGAAATCTTTTCATGAAAATTTTCAACTTTTTTGAAGCAGAAATCTTTTCATGAAAATTTTCAACTTTTTTGAAGCCGAAATAGTTCATGAAAATTTTAGACTTTTTTGAAGCCGAAATACTTCATGAAAATGTTCAACTTTTTTGAAGCCGAAATCTTTTCATGAAAATTTTCCATTTTTTTGAAGCCGAAATGCTTCATGAAAATTTTCAACTTTTTTGAAGCCGAAATACTTCATGAAAATTTTCAACTTTTTTGAAGCCGAAATCTTTTCATGAAAATGTTCAACTTTTTTGAAGCCGAAATCTTTTCATGAAAATGGTCAACTTTTTTGAAGCCGAAATCTTTTCATGAAAATTTTCAACTTTTTGAAACCAAAATCTTAATCATGAAAATTTTCAACTTTTTTGAAGCCAAAATCTTTTCATGAAAATTTTCAACTTTTTTGAAGCCGAAATCTTTTCATGAAAATTTTCAACTTTTTGAAACCGAAATCTTTTCATGAAAATTTTCAACTTTTTGAAACCGAAATCTTTTCATGATAATGTTCCATTTTTTTGAAGCCGAAATACTTCATGAAAATGTTCAACCTTTTTTGAAGCCGAAATCTTTTCATGAAAATGGTCAACTTTTTTGAAGCCGAAATCTTTTCATGAAAATTTTCAACTTTTTGAAGCCGAAATCTTTTCATGAAAATTTTCAACTTTTTTGAAGCAGAAATCTTTTCATGAAAATCTTCGACTTTTTTGAAGCCGAAATACTTGATGAAAATATTCAACCTTTTTGAAGTCTAAATCTTTTCATGAAAATTTTCAACTTTTTTGAAACCTAAATCTTTTCATGAAAATTTTCAACTTTTTTGATGCCGAAATAGTTCATGAAAATTTTCAACTTTTTTGAACCCGAAATCTTTTCATGAAAATGTTCAACTTTTTTGAAGCCGAAATCTTTTCATGAAAATGTTCCATTTTTTTGAAGCCGAAATACTTCATGAAAATTTTCAACTTTTCTGAAGCCGAAATCTTTTCATGAAAATGTTAAACTTTTTTGAAGCCGAAATCTTTTCATGAAAATGGTCAACTTTTTTGAAGCAGAAATCTTTTCATGAAAATTTTCAACTTTTTGAAACCGAAATCTTTTCATGAAAATTTTCAACTTTTTTGAAGCCGAAATCTTTTCATGATAATGTTCCATTTTTTTGAAGCCGAAATACTTCATGAAAATTTTCAACTTTTTTGAAGTCGAAATCTTTTCATGTAAATTTTCAACTTTTTTGAAGCCGAAATCTTTTCATGAAAATTTTCCATTTTTTTGAAGCCGAAATGCTTCATGAAAATTTTCAACTTTTTTGAAGCCGAAATACTTCATGAAAATTTTCAACTTTTTTGAAGCCGAAATCTTTTCATGAAAATTTTCCATTTTTTTGAAGCCGAAATACTTCATGAAAATTTTCCACTTTTTTGAACCCGAAATACTTCATGAAAATTTTCAACTTTTTTGAAGCCGAAATCTTTTCATGAAAATGTTCAACTTTTTTGAAGCCGAAATCTTTTCATGTAAATTTTCAACTTTTTTGAAGCAGAAATCTTTTCATTAAAATGTTCATGTTTTTTGAAGCCGAAATCTTTTCATGAAAATGTTCAACTTTTTTGAAGCCGAAATCTTTTCATGAAAATGATACATTTTTTTGAAGCCGAAATACTTCATGAAAATTTTTAACTTTTTTGAAGCCGAAATCTTTTCATGAAAATGTTCAACTTTTTTGAAGCCGAAATCTTTTCATGAAAATTTTCAACTTTTTGAAGCCGAAATCTTTTCATGAAAATTTTCAACTTTTTTGAAGCAGAAATCTTTTCATGAAAATCTTCGACTTTTTTGAAGCCGAAATACTTGATGAAAATATTCAACTTATAGGAAGTCTAAATCTTTTCATGAAAATTTTCAACTTTTTTGAAGCCGAGATCTTTTCATGAAAATTTTCAACTTTTTTGAAGCAGAAATCTTTTCATGAAAATTTTCAACTTTTTTGAAGCCGAAATGCTTCATGAAAATTTTCAACTTTTTTGAAGCCGAAATACTTCATGAAAATTTTCAACTTTTTTGAAGCCGAAATCTTTTCATGAAAATGTTCAACTTTTTTGAAGCCGAAATCTTTTCATGAAAATGTTCAACTTTTTTGAAGCCGAAATCTTTTCATGAAAATTTTCAACTTTTTGAAACCGAAATCTTAATCATGAAAATTTTCAACTTTTTTGAAGCCAAAATCTTTTCATGAAAATTTTCAACTTTTTTGAAGCCGAAATCTTTTCATGAAAATTTTCAACTTTTTGAAACCGAAATCTTTTCATGAAAATTTTCAACTTTTTTGAAGCCGAAATCTTTTCATGAAAATTTTCAACTTTTTGAAACCGAAATCTTTTCATGATAATGTTCCATTTTTTTGAAGCCGAAATACTTCATGAAAATGTTCAACTTTTTTGAAGCCGAAATCTTTTCATGAAAATGGTCAACTTTTTTGAAGCCGAAATCTTTTCATGAAAATTTTCAACTTTTTGAAGCCGAAATCTTTTCATGAAAATTTTCAACTTTTTTGAAGCAGAAATCTTTTCATGAAAATCTTCGACTTTTTTGAAGCCGAAATACTTGATGAAAATATTCAACCTTTTTGAAGTCTAAATCTTTTCATGAAAATGTTCAACTTTTTTGAAACCTAAATCTTTTCATGAAAATTTTCAACTTTTTTGATGCCGAAATAGTTCATGAAAATTTTCAACTTTTTTGAACCCGAAATCTTTTCATGAAAATGTTCAACTTTTTTGAAGCCGAAATCTTTTCATGAAAATGTTCCATTTTTTTGAAGCCGAAATACTTCATGAAAATTTTCAACTTTTTTGAAGCCGAAATCTTTTCATGAAAATGGTCAACTTTTTTGAAGCAGAAATCTTTTCATGAAAATTTTCAACTTTTTGAAACCGAAATCTTTTCATGAAAATTTTCAACTTTTTTGAAGCCGAAATCTTTTCATGATAATGTTCCATTTTTTTGAAGCCGAAATACTTCATGAAAATTTTCCACTTTTTTGAACCCGAAATACTTCATGAAAATTTTCAACTTTTTTGAAGCCGAAATCTTTTCATGAAAATGTTCAACTTTTTTGAAGCCGAAATCTTTTCATGTAAATTTTCAACTTTTTTGAAGCAGAAATCTTTTCATGAAAATGTTCAACTTTTTTGAAGCCGAAATCTTTTCATGAAAATGTTACATTTTTTTGAAGCCCAAATTCTTCATGAAAATTTTCAACTTTTTTGAAGCCGAAATCTTTTCATGAATATGTTTAACTTTTTTGAAGCCGAAATCTTTTCATGAAAATGTTCAACTTTTTTGAAGCCGAAATCTTTTCATGAAAATGTTACATTTTTTTGAAGCCGAAATACTTCATGAAAATTTTCTACTTTTTTGAAGCCGAAATCTTTTCATGAAAATTTTCAACTTTTTGAAACCAAAATCTTTTCATGAAAATTTTCAACTTTTTTGAAGCAGAAATCTTTTCATATAAATTTTCAACTTTTTTGAAGCCGAAATCTTTTCATGAAAATTTTCAACTTTTTTGAAGCAGAAATCTTTTCATGTAAATTTTCAACTTTTTTGAAGCCGAAATCTTTTCATGAAAATGGTCAACTTTTTTGAAGCCGAAATCTTTTCATGAAAATTTTCAACTTTTTGAAGCCGAAATCTTTTCATGAAAATGTTCAACTTTTTTGAAGCCGAAATCTTTTCATGAAAATGATACATTTTTTTGAAGCCGAAATACTTCATGAAATTTTTCAACTTTTTTGAAGCCGAAATCTTTTCATGAAAATTTTCAACTTTTTGAAACCAAAATCTTTTCATGAAAATTTTCAACTTTTTTGAAGCAGAAATCTTTTCATGAAAATCTTCGACTTTTTTGAAGCCGAAATAGTTCATGAAAATATTCAAAATTCTTGAAGTCTAAATCTTTTCATGAAAATTTTCAACTTTTTTGAAACCTAAATCTTTTCATGAAAATTTTCAACTTTTTTGATGCCGAAATAGTTCATGAAAATTTTCAACTTTTTTGAACCCGAAATCTTTTCATGAAAATGTTCAACTTTTTTGAAGCCGAAATCTTTTCATGAAAATGTTCCATTTTTTTGAAGCCGAAATACTTCATGAAAATTTTCAACTTTTTTGAAGCCGAAATCTTTTCATGAAAATGTTAAACTTTTTTGAAGCCGAAATCTTTTCATGAAAATGGTCAACTTTTTTGAAGCAGAAATCTTTTCATGAAAATTTTCAACTTTTTGAAACCGAAATCTTTTCATGAAAATTTTCAACTTTTTTGAAGCCGAAATCTTTTCATGATAATGTTCCATTTTTTTGAAGCCGAAATACTTCATGAAAATTTTCAACTTTTTTGAAGCCGAAATACTTCATGAAAATTTTCAACTTTTTTGAAGCCGAAATCTTTTCATGAAAATGTTCAACTTTTTTGAAGCCGAAATCTTTTCATGTAAATTTTCAACTTTTTTGAAGCCGAAATCTTTTCATGAAAATGTTCATGTTTTTTGAAGCCGAAATCTTTTCATGAAAATGTTCAACTTTTTTGAAGCCGAAATCTTTTCATGAAAATTTTCAACTTTTTGAAACCAAAATCTTTTCATGAAAATTTTCAACTTTTTTGAAGCCAAAATCTTTTCATGAAAATGTTCAACTTTTTTGAAGCAGAAATCTTTTCATGAAAATGTTCAACTCTTTTGAAGCCGAAATCTTTTCATGAAAATGTTCAACTTTTTTGAAGCCGAAATCTTTTCATGAAAATGTTCAACTTTTTTGAAGCCGAAATCTTTTCATGAAAATGTTACATTTTTTTGAAGCCCAAATTCTTCATGAAAATTTTCAACTTTTTTGAAGCCGAAATCTTTTCATGAATATGTTTAACTTTTTTGAAGCCGAAATCTTTTCATGAAAATGTTCAACTTTTTTGAAGCCGAAATCTTTTCATGAAAATGTTACATTTTTTTGAAGCCGAAATACTTCATGAAAATTTTCTACTTTTTTGAAGCCGAAATCTTTTCATGAAAATTTTCAACTTTTTGAAACCAAAATCTTTTCATGAAAATTTTCAACTTTTTTGAAGCAGAAATCTTTTCATATAAATTTTCAACTTTTTTGAAGCCGAAATCTTTTCATGAAAATTTTCAACTTTTTTGAAGCAGAAATCTTTTCATGTAAATTTTCAACTTTTTTGAAGCCGAAATCTTTTCATGAAAATTTTCAACTTTTTTGAAGCAGAAATCTTTTCATGAAAATTTTCAACTTTTTTGAAGCCAAAATAGTTCATGAAAATTTTAGACTTTTTTGAAGCCGAAATACTTCATGAAAATGTTCAACTTTTTTGAAGACGAAATCTTTTCATGAAAATGGTCAACTTTTTTGAAGCCGAAATCTTTTCATGAAAATTTTCAACTTTTTGAAACCAAAATCTTTTCATGAAAATTTTCAACTTTTTTGAAGCAGAAATCTTTTCATGAAAATCTTCGACTTTTTTGAAGCCGAAATAGTTCATGAAAATATTCAAAATTCTTGAAGTCTAAATCTTTTCATGAAAATTTTCAACTTTTTTGAAACCTAAATCTTTTCATGAAAATTTTCAACTTTTTTGATGCCGAAATAGTTCATGAAAATTTTCAACTTTTTTGAACCCGAAATCTTTTCATGAAAATGTTCAACTTTTTTGAAGCCGAAATCTTTTCATGAAAATGTTCCATTTTTTTGAAGCCGAAATACTTCATGAAAATTTTCAACTTTTTTGAAGCCGAAATCTTTTCATGAAAATGTTAAACTTTTTTGAAGCCGAAATCTTTTCATGAAAATGGTCAACTTTTTTGAAGCAGAAATCTTTTCATGAAAATTTTCAACTTTTTGAAACCGAAATCTTTTCATGAAAATTTTCAACTTTTTTGAAGCCGAAATCTTTTCATGATAATGTTCCATTTTTTTGAAGCCGAAATACTTCATGAAAATTTTCAACTTTTTTGAAGCCGAAATACTTCATGAAAATTTTCAACTTTTTTGAAGCCGAAATCTTTTCATGAAAATGTTCAACTTTTTTGAAGCCGAAATCTTTTCATGTAAATTTTCAACTTTTTTGAAGCAGAAATCTTTTCATGAAAATGTTCATGTTTTTTGAAGCCGAAATCTTTTCATGAAAATGTTCAACTTTTTTGAAGCCGAAATCTTTTCATGAAAATTTTCAACTTTTTGAAACCAAAATCTTTTCATGAAAATTTTCAACTTTTTTGAAGCCAAAATCTTTTCATGAAAATGTTCAACTTTTTTGAAGCAGAAATCTTTTCATGAAAATGTTCAACTCTTTTGAAGCCGAAATCTTTTCATGAAAATGTTCAACTTTTTTGAAGCCGAAATCTTTTCATGAAAATGTTCAACTTTTTTGAAGCCGAAATCTTTTCATGAAAATGTTACATTTTTTTGAAGCCCAAATTCTTCATGAAAATTTTCAACTTTTTTGAAGCCGAAATCTTTTCATGAATATGTTTAACTTTTTTGAAGCCGAAATCTTTTCATGAAAATGTTCAACTTTTTTGAAGCCGAAATCTTTTCATGAAAATGTTACATTTTTTTGAAGCCGAAATACTTCATGAAAATTTTCTACTTTTTTGAAGCCGAAATCTTTTCATGAAAATTTTCAACTTTTTGAAACCAAAATCTTTTCATGAAAATTTTCAACTTTTTTGAAGCAGAAATCTTTTCATATAAATTTTCAACTTTTTTGAAGCCGAAATCTTTTCATGAAAATTTTCAACTTTTTTGAAGCAGAAATCTTTTCATGTAAATTTTCAACTTTTTTGAAGCCGAAATCTTTTCATGAAAATGATACATTTTTTTGAAGCCGAAATACTTCATGAAATTTTTCAACTTTTTTGAAGCCAAAATCTTTTCATGAAAATTTTCAACTTTTTGAAACCAAAATCTTTTCATGAAAATTTTCAACTTTTTTGAAGCAGAAATCTTTTCATGAAAATCTTCGACTTTTTTGAAGCCGAAATAGTTCATGAAAATATTCAAAATTCTTGAAGTCTAAATCTTTTCATGAAAATTTTCAACTTTTTTGAAACCTAAATCTTTTCATGAAAATTTTCAACTTTTTTGATGCCGAAATAGTTCATGAAAATTTTCAACTTTTTTGAACCCGAAATCTTTTCATGAAAATGTTCAACTTTTTTGAAGCCGAAATCTTTTCATGAAAATGTTCCATTTTTTTGAAGCCGAAATACTTCATGAAAATTTTCAACTTTTTTGAAGCCGAAATCTTTTCATGAAAATGTTAAACTTTTTTGAAGCCGAAATCTTTTCATGAAAATGGTCAACTTTTTTGAAGCAGAAATCTTTTCATGAAAATTTTCAACTTTTTGAAACCGAAATCTTTTCATGAAAATTTTCAACTTTTTTGAAGCCGAAATCTTTTCATGATAATGTTCAACTTTTTTGAAGCCGAAATACTTCATGAAAATTTTCAACTTTTTTGAAGCCGAAATACTTCATGAAAATTTTCAACTTTTTTGAAGCCGAAATCTTTTCATGAAAATGTTCAACTTTTTTGAAGCCGAAATCTTTTCATGTAAATTTTGAACTTTTTTGAAGCAGAAATCTTTTCATGAAAATGTTCATGTTTTTTGAAGCCGAAATCTTTTCATGAAAATGTTCAACTTTTTTGAAGCCGAAATCTTTTCATGAAAATTTTCAACTTTTTGAAACCAAAATCTTTTCATGAAAATTTTCAACTTTTTTGAAGCCAAAATCTTTTCATGAAAATGTTCAACTTTTTTGAAGCAGAAATCTTTTCATGAAAATGTTCAACTCTTTTGAAGCCGAAATCTTTTCATGAAAATGTTCAACTTTTTTGAAGCCGAAATCTTTTCATGAAAATGTTCAACTTTTTTGAAGCCGAAATCTTTTCATGAAAATGTTACATTTTTTTGAAGCCCAAATTCTTCATGAAAATTTTCAACTTTTTTGAAGCCGAAATCTTTTCATGAATATGTTTAACTTTTTTGAAGCCGAAATCTTTTCATGAAAATGTTCAACTTTTTTGAAGCCGAAATCTTTTCATGAAAATGTTACATTTTTTTGAAGCCGAAATACTTCATGAAAATTTTCTACTTTTTTGAAGCCGAAATCTTTTCATGAAAATTTTCAACTTTTTGAAACCAAAATCTTTTCATGAAAATTTTCAACTTTTTTGAAGCAGAAATCTTTTCATATAAATTTTCAACTTTTTTGAAGCCGAAATCTTTTCATGAAAATTTTCAACTTTTTTGAAGCAGAAATCTTTTCATGTAAATTTTCAACTTTTTTGAAGCCGAAATCTTTTCATGAAAATTTTCAACTTTTTTGAAGCAGAAATCTTTTCATGAAAATTTTCAACTTTTTTGAAGCCAAAATAGTTCATGAAAATTTTAGACTTTTTTGAAGCCGAAATACTTCATGAAAATGTTCAACTTTTTTGAAGACGAAATCTTTTCATGAAAATGGTCAACTTTTTTGAAGCCGAAATCTTTTCATGAAAATTTTCAACTTTTTGAAGCCGAAATCTTTTCATGAAAATGTTCAACTTTTTTGAAGCCGAAATCTTTTCATGAAAATGATACATTTTTTTGAAGCCGAAATACTTCATGAAATTTTTCAACTTTTTTGAAGCCAAAATCTTTTCATGAAAATTTTCAACTTTTTGAAACCAAAATCTTTTCATGAAAATTTTCAACTTTTTTGAAGCAGAAATCTTTTCATGAAAATCTTCGACTTTTTTGAAGCCGAAATAGTTCATGAAAATATTCAAAATTCTTGAAGTCTAAATCTTTTCATGAAAATTTTCAACTTTTTTGAAACCTAAATCTTTTCATGAAAATTTTCAACTTTTTTGATGCCGAAATAGTTCATGAAAATTTTCAACTTTTTTGAACCCGAAATCTTTTCATGAAAATGTTCAACTTTTTTGAAGCCGAAATCTTTTCATGAAAATGTTCCATTTTTTTGAAGCCGAAATACTTCATGAAAATTTTCAACTTTTTTGAAGCCGAAATCTTTTCATGAAAATGTTAAACTTTTTTGAAGCCGAAATCTTTTCATGAAAATGGTCAACTTTTTTGAAGCAGAAATCTTTTCATGAAAATTTTCAACTTTTTGAAACCGAAATCTTTTCATGAAAATTTTCAACTTTTTTGAAGCCGAAATCTTTTCATGATAATGTTCCATTTTTTTGAAGCCGAAATACTTCATGAAAATTTTCAACTTTTTTGAAGCCGAAATACTTCATGAAAATTTTCAACTTTTTTGAAGCCGAAATCTTTTCATGAAAATGTTCAACTTTTTTGAAGCCGAAATCTTTTCATGTAAATTTTCAACTTTTTTGAAGCAGAAATCTTTTCATGAAAATGTTCATGTTTTTTGAAGCCGAAATCTTTTCATGAAAATGTTCAACTTTTTTGAAGCTGAAATCTTTTCATGAAAATGATACATTTTTTTGAAGCCGAAATACTTCATGAAAATTTTCAACTTTTTTGAAGCCGAAATCTTTTCATGAAAATGTTCAACTTTTTTGAAGCCGAAATCTTTTCATGAAAATGTTACATTTTTTTGAAGCCGAAATACTTCATGAAAATTTTCTACTTTTTTGAAGCCGAAATCTTTTCATGAAAATTTTCAACTTTTTGAAACCAAAATCTTTTCATGAAAATTTTCAACTTTTTTGAAGCAGAAATCTTTTCATATAAATTTTCAACTTTTTTGAAGCCGAAATCTTTTCATGAAAATTTTCAACTTTTTTGAAGCAGAAATCTTTTCATGTAAATTTTCAACTTTTTTGAAGCCGAAATCTTTTCATGAAAATTTTCAACTTTTTTGAAGCAGAAATCTTTTCATGAAAATTTTCAACTTTTTTGAAGCCAAAATAGTTCATGAAAATTTTCAACTTTTTTGAAGCCGAAATCTTTTCATGAAAATGTTAAACTTTTTTGAAGCCGAAATCTTTTCATGAAAATGGTCAACTTTTTTGAAGCAGAAATCTTTTCATGAAAATTTTCAACTTTTTGAAACCGAAATCTTTTCATGAAAATTTTCAACTTTTTTGAAGCCGAAATCTTTTCATGATAATGTTCCATTTTTTTGAAGCCGAAATACTTCATGAAAATTTTCAACTTTTTTGAAGTCGAAATCTTTTCATGTAAATTTTCAACTTTTTTGAAGCCGAAATCTTTTCATGAAAATTTTCCATTTTTTTGAAGCCGAAATGCTTCATGAAAATTTTCAACTTTTTTGAAGCCGAAATACTTCATGAAAATTTTCAACTTTTTTGAAGCCGAAATCTTTTCATGAAAATTTTCCATTTTTTTGAAGCCGAAATACTTCATGAAAATTTTCCACTTTTTTGAACCCGAAATACTTCATGAAAATTTTCAACTTTTTTGAAGCCGAAATACTTCATGAAAATGTTCAACTTTTTTGAAGCCGAAATCTTTTCATGTAAATTTTCAACTTTTTTGAAGCAGAAATCTTTTCATTAAAATGTTCATGTTTTTTGAAGCCGAAATCTTTTCATGAAAATGTTCAACTTTTTTGAAGCCGAAATCTTTTCATGAAAATTTTCAACTTTTTGAAACCGAAATCTTTTCATGAAAATTTTCAACTTTTTTGAAGCAGAAATCTTTTCATGAAAATCTTCGACTTTTTTGAAGCCGAAATACTTGATGAAAATATTCAACTTATAGGAAGTCTAAATCTTTTCATGAAAATGTTCAACTTTTTTGAAGCCGAAATCTTTTCATGAAAATGTTCAACTTTTTTGAAGCCGAAATCTTTTCATGAAAATTTTCCATTTTTTTGAAGCCGAAATGCTTCATGAAAATTTTTAACTTTTTTGAAGCCGAAATACTTCATGAAAATTTTCAACTTTTTTGAAGCCGAAATCTTTTCATGAAAATGTTCAACTTTTTTGAAGCCGAAATCTTTTCATGAAAATTTTCAACTTTTTTGAAGCAGAAATCTTTTCATGAAAATTTTCAACTTTTTTGAAGCCGAAATAGTTCATGAAAATTTTAGACTTTTTTGAAGCCGAAATAGTTCATGAAAATTTTAGACTTTTTTGAAGCCGAAATACTTCATGAAAATGTTAAACTTTTTTGAAGCCGAAATCTTTTCATGAAAATTTTCAACTTTTTTGAAGCCGAAATACTTCATGAAAATTTTCAACTTTTTTGAAGCCGAAATCTTGTCATGAAAATGTTCAACTTTTTTGAAGCCGAAATCTTTTCATGTAAATTTTCAACTTTTTTGAAGCAGAAATCTTTTCATGAAAATGTTCATGTTTTTTGAAGCCGAAATCTTTTCATGAAAATTTTCAACTTTTTGAAGCCGAAATCTTTTCATGAAAATTTTCAACTTTTTTGAAGCAGAAATCTTTTCATGAAAATCTTCGACTTTTTTGAAGCCGAAATACTTGATGAAAATATTCAACTTATAGGAAGTCTAAATCTTTTCATGAAAATTTTCAACTTTTTTGAAGCCGAGATCTTTTCATGAAAATTTTCAACTTTTTTGAAGCAGAAATCTTTTCATGAAAATTTCCAACTTTTTTGAAGCCGAAATAGTTCATGAAAATTTTCGACTTTTTTGAAGCCGAAATACTTCATGAAAATTTTCAACTTTTTTGAAACCTAAATCTTTTCATGAAAATTTTTAACTTTTTTGATGCCGAAATAGTTCATGAAAATGTTCAACTTTTTTGAAGCCGAAATCTTTTCATGAAAATGTTCAACTTTTTTGAAGCCGAAATCTTTTCATGAAAATGGTCAACTTTTTTGAAGCCGAAATCTTTTCATGAAAATTTTCAACTTTTTGAAGCCGAAATCTTTTCATGAAAATTTTCAACTTTTTTGAAGCAGAAATCTTTTCATGAAAATCTTCGACTTTTTTGAAGCCGAAATACTTGATGAAAATTTTCAACTTTTTTGAAGTCTAAATCTTTTCATGAAAATTTTCAACTTTTTTGAAACCTAAATCTTTTCATGAAAATTTTCAACTTTTTTGATGCTGAAATAGTTCATGAAAATTTTCAACTTTTTTGAACCCGAAATCTTTTCATGAAAATTTTCAACTTTTTTGAAGCAGAAATCTTTTCATGAAAATTTTCAACTTTTTTGAAGCCGAAATAGTTCATGAAAATTTTAGACTTTTTTGAAGCCGAAATACTTCATGAAAATGTTCAACTTTTTTGAAGCCGAAATCTTTTCATGAAAATTTTCCATTTTTTTGAAGCCGAAATGCTTCATGAAAATTTTCAACTTTTTTGAAGCCGAAATACTTCATGAAAATTTTCAACTTTTTTGAAGCCGAAATCTTTTCATGAAAATGTTCAACTTTTTTGAAGCCGAAATCTTTTCATGAAAATGGTCAACTTTTTTGAAGCCGAAATCTTTTCATGAAAATTTTCAACTTTTTGAAACCAAAATCTTAATCATGAAAATTTTCAACTTTTTTGAAGCCAAAATCTTTTCATGAAAATTTTCAACTTTTTTGAAGCCGAAATCTTTTCATGAAAATTTTCAACTTTTTGAAACCGAAATCTTTTCATGAAAATTTTCAACTTTTTGAAACCGAAATCTTTTCATGATAATGTTCCATTTTTTTGAAGCCGAAATACTTCATGAAAATGTTCAACCTTTTTTGAAGCCGAAATCTTTTCATGAAAATGGTCAACTTTTTTGAAGCCGAAATCTTTTCATGAAAATTTTCAACTTTTTGAAGCCGAAATCTTTTCATGAAAATTTTCAACTTTTTTGAAGCAGAAATCTTTTCATGAAAATCTTCGACTTTTTTGAAGCCGAAATACTTGATGAAAATATTCAACCTTTTTGAAGTCTAAATCTTTTCATGAAAATTTTCAACTTTTTTGAAACCTAAATCTTTTCATGAAAATTTTCAACTTTTTTGATGCCGAAATAGTTCATGAAAATTTTCAACTTTTTTGAACCCGAAATCTTTTCATGAAAATGTTAAACTTTTTTGAAGCCGAAATCTTTTCATGAAAATGTTCCATTTTTTTGAAGCCGAAATACTTCATGAAAATTTTCAACTTTTCTGAAGCCGAAATCTTTTCATGAAAATGTTAAACTTTTTTGAAGCCGAAATCTTTTCATGAAAATGGTCAACTTTTTTGAAGCAGAAATCTTTTCATGAAAATTTTCAACTTTTTGAAACCGAAATCTTTTCATGAAAATTTTCAACTTTTTTGAAGCCGAAATCTTTTCATGATAATGTTCCATTTTTTTGAAGCCGAAATACTTCATGAAAATTTTCAACTTTTTTGAAGTCGAAATCTTTTCATGTAAATTTTCAACTTTTTTGAAGCCGAAATCTTTTCATGAAAATTTTCCATTTTTTTGAAGCCGAAATGCTTCATGAAAATTTTCAACTTTTTTGAAGCCGAAATACTTCATGAAAATTTTCAACTTTTTTGAAGCCGAAATCTTTTCATGAAAATTTTCCATTTTTTTGAAGCCGAAATACTTCATGAAAATTTTCCACTTTTTTGAACCCGAAATACTTCATGAAAATTTTCAACTTTTTTGAAGCCGAAATCTTTTCATGAAAATGTTCAACTTTTTTGAAGCCGAAATCTTTTCATGTAAATTTTCAACTTTTTTGAAGCAGAAATCTTTTCATTAAAATGTTCATGTTTTTTGAAGCCGAAATCTTTTCATGAAAATGTTCAACTTTTTTGAAGCCGAAATCTTTTCATGAAAATGATACATTTTTTTGAAGCCGAAATACTTCATGAAAATTTTTAACTTTTTTGAAGCCGAAATCTTTTCATGAAAATGTTCAACTTTTTTGAAGCCGAAATCTTTTCATGAAAATTTTCAACTTTTTGAAGCCGAAATCTTTTCATGAAAATTTTCAACTTTTTTGAAGCAGAAATCTTTTCATGAAAATCTTCGACTTTTTTGAAGCCGAAATACTTGATGAAAATATTCAACTTATAGGAAGTCTAAATCTTTTCATGAAAATTTTCAACTTTTTTGAAGCCGAGATCTTTTCATGAAAATTTTCAACTTTTTTGAAGCAGAAATCTTTTCATGAAAATTTCCAACTTTTTTGAAGCCGAAATAGTTCATGAAAATTTTAGACTTTTTTGAAGCCGAAATACTTCATGAAAATTTTCAACTTTTTTGAAACCTAAATCTTTTCATGAAAATTTTTAACTTTTTTGATGCAGAAATAGTTCATGAAAATGTTCAACTTTTTTGAAGCCGAAATCTTTTCATGAAAATGGTCAACTTTTTTGAAGCCGAAATCTTTTCATGAAAATTTTCAACTTTTTGAAGCCGAAATCTTTTCATGAAAATTTTCAACTTTTTTGAAGCAGAAATCTTTTCATGAAAATCTTCGACTTTTTTGAAGCCGAAATACTTGATGAAAATATTCAACTTTTTTGAAGTCTAAATCTTTTCATGAAAATTTTCAACTTTTTTGAAACCTAAATCTTTTCATGAAAATTTTCAACTTTTTTGATGCTGAAATAGTTCATGAAAATTTTCAACTTTTTTGAACCCGAAATCTTTTCATGAAAATTTTCAACTTTTTTGAAGCAGAAATCTTTTCATGAAAATTTTCAACTTTTTTGAAGCCGAAATAGTTCATGAAAATTTTAGATTTTTTTGAAGCCGAAATACTTCATGAAAATGTTCAACTTTTTTGAAGCCGAAATCTTTTCATGAAAATTTTCCATTTTTTTGAAGCCGAAATGCTTCATGAAAATTTTCAACTTTTTTGAAGCCGAAATCTTTTCATGAAAATTTTCAACTTTTTGAAACCGAAATCTTAATCATGAAAATTTTCAACTTTTTTGAAGCCAAAATCTTTTCATGAAAATTTTCAACTTTTTTGAAGCCGAAATCTTTTCATGAAAATTTTCAACTTTTTGAAACCGAAATCTTTTCATGAAAATTTTCAACTTTTTTGAAGCCGAAATCTTTTCATGAAAATTTTCAACTTTTTGAAACCGAAATCTTTTCATGATAATGTTCCATTTTTTTGAAGCCGAAATACTTCATGAAAATGTTCAACTTTTTTGAAGCCGAAATCTTTTCATGAAAATGGTCAACTTTTTTGAAGCCGAAATCTTTTCATGAAAATTTTCAACTTTTTGAAGCCGAAATCTTTTCATGAAAATTTTCAACTTTTTTGAAGCAGAAATCTTTTCATGAAAATCTTCGACTTTTTTGAAGCCGAAATACTTGATGAAAATATTCAACCTTTTTGAAGTCTAAATCTTTTCATGAAAATGTTCAACTTTTTTGAAACCTAAATCTTTTCATGAAAATTTTCAACTTTTTTGATGCCGAAATAGTTCATGAAAATTTTCAACTTTTTTGAACCCGAAATCTTTTCATGAAAATGTTCAACTTTTTTGAAGCCGAAATCTTTTCATGAAAATGTTCCATTTTTTTGAAGCCGAAATACTTCATGAAAATTTTCCACTTTTTTGAACCCGAAATACTTCATGAAAATTTTCAACTTTTTTGAAGCCGAAATCTTTTCATGAAAATGTTCAACTTTTTTGAAGCCGAAATCTTTTCATGTAAATTTTCAACTTTTTTGAAGCAGAAATCTTTTCATGAAAATGTTCAACTTTTTTGAAGCCGAAATCTTTTCATGAAAATGTTACATTTTTTTGAAGCCCAAATTCTTCATGAAAATTTTCAACTTTTTTGAAGCCGAAATCTTTTCATGAATATGTTTAACTTTTTTGAAGCCGAAATCTTTTCATGAAAATGTTCAACTTTTTTGAAGCCGAAATCTTTTCATGAAAATGTTACATTTTTTTGAAGCCGAAATACTTCATGAAAATTTTCTACTTTTTTGAAGCCGAAATCTTTTCATGAAAATTTTCAACTTTTTGAAACCAAAATCTTTTCATGAAAATTTTCAACTTTTTTGAAGCAGAAATCTTTTCATATAAATTTTCAACTTTTTTGAAGCCGAAATCTTTTCATGAAAATTTTCAACTTTTTTGAAGCAGAAATCTTTTCATGTAAATTTTCAACTTTTTTGAAGCCGAAATCTTTTCATGAAAATGGTCAACTTTTTTGAAGCCGAAATCTTTTCATGAAAATTTTCAACTTTTTGAAGCCGAAATCTTTTCATGAAAATGTTCAACTTTTTTGAAGCCGAAATCTTTTCATGAAAATGATACATTTTTTTGAAGCCGAAATACTTCATGAAATTTTTCAACTTTTTTGAAGCCGAAATCTTTTCATGAAAATTTTCAACTTTTTGAAACCAAAATCTTTTCATGAAAATTTTCAACTTTTTTGAAGCCGAAATAGTTCATGAAAATATTCAAAATTCTTGAAGTCTAAATCTTTTCATGAAAATTTTCAACTTTTTTGAAACCTAAATCTTTTCATGAAAATTTTCAACTTTTTTGATGCCGAAATAGTTCATGAAAATTTTCAACTTTTTTGAACCCGAAATCTTTTCATGAAAATGTTCAACTTTTTTGAAGCCGAAATCTTTTCATGAAAATGTTCCATTTTTTTGAAGCCGAAATACTTCATGAAAATTTTCAACTTTTTTGAAGCCGAAATCTTTTCATGAAAATGTTAAACTTTTTTGAAGCCGAAATCTTTTCATGAAAATGGTCAACTTTTTTGAAGCAGAAATCTTTTCATGAAAATTTTCAACTTTTTGAAACCGAAATCTTTTCATGAAAATTTTCAACTTTTTTGAAGCCGAAATCTTTTCATGATAATGTTCCATTTTTTTGAAGCCGAAATACTTCATGAAAATTTTCAACTTTTTTGAAGCCGAAATACTTCATGAAAATTTTCAACTTTTTTGAAGCCGAAATCTTTTCATGAAAATGTTCAACTTTTTTGAAGCCGAAATCTTTTCATGTAAATTTTCAACTTTTTTGAAGCCGAAATCTTTTCATGAAAATGTTCATGTTTTTTGAAGCCGAAATCTTTTCATGAAAATGTTCAACTTTTTTGAAGCCGAAATCTTTTCATGAAAATTTTCAACTTTTTGAAACCAAAATCTTTTCATGAAAATTTTCAACTTTTTTGAAGCCAAAATCTTTTCATGAAAATGTTCAACTTTTTTGAAGCAGAAATCTTTTCATGAAAATGTTCAACTCTTTTGAAGCCGAAATCTTTTCATGAAAATGTTCAACTTTTTTGAAGCCGAAATCTTTTCATGAAAATGTTCAACTTTTTTGAAGCCGAAATCTTTTCATGAAAATGTTACATTTTTTTGAAGCCCAAATTCTTCATGAAAATTTTCAACTTTTTTGAAGCCGAAATCTTTTCATGAATATGTTTAACTTTTTTGAAGCCGAAATCTTTTCATGAAAATGTTCAACTTTTTTGAAGCCGAAATCTTTTCATGAAAATGTTACATTTTTTTGAAGCCGAAATACTTCATGAAAATTTTCTACTTTTTTGAAGCCGAAATCTTTTCATGAAAATTTTCAACTTTTTGAAACCAAAATCTTTTCATGAAAATTTTCAACTTTTTTGAAGCAGAAATCTTTTCATATAAATTTTCAACTTTTTTGAAGCCGAAATCTTTTCATGAAAATTTTCAACTTTTTTGAAGCAGAAATCTTTTCATGTAAATTTTCAACTTTTTTGAAGCCGAAATCTTTTCATGAAAATTTTCAACTTTTTTGAAGCAGAAATCTTTTCATGAAAATTTTCAACTTTTTTGAAGCCAAAATAGTTCATGAAAATTTTAGACTTTTTTGAAGCCGAAATACTTCATGAAAATGTTCAACTTTTTTGAAGACGAAATCTTTTCATGAAAATGGTCAACTTTTTTGAAGCCGAAATCTTTTCATGAAAATTTTCAACTTTTTGAAACCAAAATCTTTTCATGAAAATTTTCAACTTTTTTGAAGCAGAAATCTTTTCATGAAAATCTTCGACTTTTTTGAAGCCGAAATAGTTCATGAAAATATTCAAAATTCTTGAAGTCTAAATCTTTTCATGAAAATTTTCAACTTTTTTGAAACCTAAATCTTTTCATGAAAATTTTCAACTTTTTTGATGCCGAAATAGTTCATGAAAATTTTCAACTTTTTTGAACCCGAAATCTTTTCATGAAAATGTTCAACTTTTTTGAAGCCGAAATCTTTTCATGAAAATGTTCCATTTTTTTGAAGCCGAAATACTTCATGAAAATTTTCAACTTTTTTGAAGCCGAAATCTTTTCATGAAAATGTTAAACTTTTTTGAAGCCGAAATCTTTTCATGAAAATGGTCAACTTTTTTGAAGCAGAAATCTTTTCATGAAAATTTTCAACTTTTTGAAACCGAAATCTTTTCATGAAAATTTTCAACTTTTTTGAAGCCGAAATCTTTTCATGATAATGTTCCATTTTTTTGAAGCCGAAATACTTCATGAAAATTTTCAACTTTTTTGAAGCCGAAATACTTCATGAAAATTTTCAACTTTTTTGAAGCCGAAATCTTTTCATGAAAATGTTCAACTTTTTTGAAGCCGAAATCTTTTCATGTAAATTTTCAACTTTTTTGAAGCAGAAATCTTTTCATGAAAATGTTCATGTTTTTTGAAGCCGAAATCTTTTCATGAAAATGTTCAACTTTTTTGAAGCCGAAATCTTTTCATGAAAATTTTCAACTTTTTGAAACCAAAATCTTTTCATGTAAATTTTCAACTTTTTTGAAGCCGAAATCTTTTCATGAAAATGTTCATGTTTTTTGAAGCCGAAATCTTTTCATGAAAATGTTCAACTTTTTTGAAGCCGAAATCTTTTCATGAAAATTTTCAACTTTTTGAAACCAAAATCTTTTCATGAAAATTTTCAACTTTTTTGAAGCCAAAATCTTTTCATGAAAATGTTCAACTTTTTTGAAGCAGAAATCTTTTCATGAAAATGTTCAACTCTTTTGAAGCCGAAATCTTTTCATGAAAATGTTCAACTTTTTTGAAGCCGAAATCTTTTCATGAAAATGTTCAACTTTTTTGAAGCCGAAATCTTTTCATGAAAATGTTAAATTTTTTTGAAGCCCAAATTCTTCATGAAAATTTTCAACTTTTTTGAAGCCGAAATCTTTTCATGAATATGTTTAACTTTTTTGAAGCCGAAATCTTTTCATGAAAATGTTCAACTTTTTTGAAGCCGAAATCTTTTCATGAAAATGTTACATTTTTTTGAAGCCGAAATACTTCATGAAAATTTTCTACTTTTTTGAAGCCGAAATCTTTTCATGAAAATTTTCAACTTTTTGAAACCAAAATCTTTTCATGAAAATTTTCAACTTTTTTGAAGCAGAAATCTTTTCATATAAATTTTCAACTTTTTTGAAGCCGAAATCTTTTCATGAAAATTTTCAACTTTTTTGAAGCAGAAATCTTTTCATGTAAATTTTCAACTTTTTTGAAGCCGAAATCTTTTCATGAAAATTTTCAACTTTTTTGAAGCAGAAATCTTTTCATGAAAATTTTCAACTTTTTTGAAGCCAAAATAGTTCATGAAAATTTTAGACTTTTTTGAAGCCGAAATACTTCATGAAAATGTTCAACTTTTTTGAAGACGAAATCTTTTCATGAAAATGGTCAACTTTTTTGAAGCCGAAATCTTTTCATGAAAATTTTCAACTTTTTGAAACCAAAATCTTTTCATGAAAATTTTCAACTTTTTTGAAGCAGAAATCTTTTCATGAAAATCTTCGACTTTTTTGAAGCCGAAATAGTTCATGAAAATATTCAAAATTCTTGAAGTCTAAATCTTTTCATGAAAATTTTCAACTTTTTTGAAACCTAAATCTTTTCATGAAAATTTTCAACTTTTTTGATGCCGAAATAGTTCATGAAAATTTTCAACTTTTTTGAACCCGAAATCTTTTCATGAAAATGTTCAACTTTTTTGAAGCCGAAATCTTTTCATGAAAATGTTCCATTTTTTTGAAGCCGAAATACTTCATGAAAATTTTCAACTTTTTTGAAGCCGAAATCTTTTCATGAAAATGTTAAACTTTTTTGAAGCCGAAATCTTTTCATGAAAATGGTCAACTTTTTTGAAGCAGAAATCTTTTCATGAAAATTTTCAACTTTTTGAAACCGAAATCTTTTCATGAAAATTTTCAACTTTTTTGAAGCCGAAATCTTTTCATGATAATGTTCCATTTTTTTGAAGCCGAAATACTTCATGAAAATTTTCAACTTTTTTGAAGCCGAAATACTTCATGAAAATTTTCAACTTTTTTGAAGCCGAAATCTTTTCATGAAAATGTTCAACTTTTTTGAAGCCGAAATCTTTTCATGTAAATTTTCAACTTTTTTGAAGCCGAAATCTTTTCATGAAAATGTTCATGTTTTTTGAAGCCGAAATCTTTTCATGAAAATGTTCAACTTTTTTGAAGCCGAAATCTTTTCATGAAAATTTTCAACTTTTTGAAACCAAAATCTTTTCATGAAAATTTTCAACTTTTTTGAAGCCAAAATCTTTTCATGAAAATGTTCAACTTTTTTGAAGCAGAAATCTTTTCATGAAAATGTTCAACTCTTTTGAAGCCGAAATCTTTTCATGAAAATGTTCAACTTTTTTGAAGCCGAAATCTTTTCATGAAAATGTTCAACTTTTTTGAAGCCGAAATCTTTTCATGAAAATGTTACATTTTTTTGAAGCCCAAATTCTTCATGAAAATTTTCAACTTTTTTGAAGCCGAAATCTTTTCATGAATATGTTTAACTTTTTTGAAGCCGAAATCTTTTCATGAAAATGTTCAACTTTTTTGAAGCCGAAATCTTTTCATGAAAATGTTACATTTTTTTGAAGCCGAAATACTTCATGAAAATTTTCTACTTTTTTGAAGCCGAAATCTTTTCATGAAAATTTTCAACTTTTTGAAACCAAAATCTTTTCATGAAAATTTTCAACTTTTTTGAAGCAGAAATCTTTTCATATAAATTTTCAACTTTTTTGAAGCCGAAATCTTTTCATGAAAATTTTCAACTTTTTTGAAGCAGAAATCTTTTCATGTAAATTTTCAACTTTTTTGAAGCCGAAATCTTTTCATGAAAATTTTCAACTTTTTTGAAGCAGAAATCTTTTCATGAAAATTTTCAACTTTTTTGAAGCCAAAATAGTTCATGAAAATTTTAGACTTTTTTGAAGCCGAAATACTTCATGAAAATGTTCAACTTTTTTGAAGACGAAATCTTTTCATGAAAATGGTCAACTTTTTTGAAGCCGAAATCTTTTCATGAAAATTTTCAACTTTTTGAAACCAAAATCTTTTCATGAAAATTTTCAACTTTTTTGAAGCAGAAATCTTTTCATGAAAATCTTCGACTTTTTTGAAGCCGAAATAGTTCATGAAAATATTCAAAATTCTTGAAGTCTAAATCTTTTCATGAAAATTTTCAACTTTTTTGAAACCTAAATCTTTTCATGAAAATTTTCAACTTTTTTGATGCCGAAATAGTTCATGAAAATTTTCAACTTTTTTGAACCCGAAATCTTTTCATGAAAATGTTCAACTTTTTTGAAGCCGAAATCTTTTCATGAAAATGTTCCATTTTTTTGAAGCCGAAATACTTCATGAAAATTTTCAACTTTTTTGAAGCCGAAATCTTTTCATGAAAATGTTAAACTTTTTTGAAGCCGAAATCTTTTCATGAAAATGGTCAACTTTTTTGAAGCAGAAATCTTTTCATGAAAATTTTCAACTTTTTGAAACCGAAATCTTTTCATGAAAATTTTCAACTTTTTTGAAGCCGAAATCTTTTCATGATAATGTTCCATTTTTTTGAAGCCGAAATACTTCATGAAAATTTTCAACTTTTTTGAAGCCGAAATACTTCATGAAAATTTTCAACTTTTTTGAAGCCGAAATCTTTTCATGAAAATGTTCAACTTTTTTGAAGCCGAAATCTTTTCATGTAAATTTTCAACTTTTTTGAAGCAGAAATCTTTTCATGAAAATGTTCATGTTTTTTGAAGCCGAAATCTTTTCATGAAAATGTTCAACTTTTTTGAAGCCGAAATCTTTTCATGAAAATTTTCAACTTTTTGAAACCAAAATCTTTTCATGTAAATTTTCAACTTTTTTGAAGCCGAAATCTTTTCATGAAAATGTTCATGTTTTTTGAAGCCGAAATCTTTTCATGAAAATGTTCAACTTTTTTGAAGCCGAAATCTTTTCATGAAAATTTTCAACTTTTTGAAACCAAAATCTTTTCATGAAAATTTTCAACTTTTTTGAAGCCAAAATCTTTTCATGAAAATGTTCAACTTTTTTGAAGCAGAAATCTTTTCATGAAAATGTTCAACTCTTTTGAAGCCGAAATCTTTTCATGAAAATGTTCAACTTTTTTGAAGCCGAAATCTTTTCATGAAAATGTTCAACTTTTTTGAAGCCGAAATCTTTTCATGAAAATGTTAAATTTTTTTGAAGCCCAAATTCTTCATGAAAATTTTCAACTTTTTTGAAGCCGAAATCTTTTCATGAATATGTTTAACTTTTTTGAAGCCGAAATCTTTTCATGAAAATGTTCAACTTTTTTGAAGCCGAAATCTTTTCATGAAAATGTTACATTTTTTTGAAGCCGAAATACTTCATGAAAATTTTCTACTTTTTTGAAGCCGAAATCTTTTCATGAAAATTTTCAACTTTTTGAAACCAAAATCTTTTCATGAAAATTTTCAACTTTTTTGAAGCAGAAATCTTTTCATATAAATTTTCAACTTTTTTGAAGCCGAAATCTTTTCATGAAAATTTTCAACTTTTTTGAAGCAGAAATCTTTTCATGTAAATTTTCAACTTTTTTGAAGCCGAAATCTTTTCATGAAAATTTTCAACTTTTTTGAAGCAGAAATCTTTTCATGAAAATTTTCAACTTTTTTGAAGCCAAAATAGTTCATGAAAATTTTAGACTTTTTTGAAGCCGAAATACTTCATGAAAATGTTCAACTTTTTTGAAGACGAAATCTTTTCATGAAAATGGTCAACTTTTTTGAAGCCGAAATCTTTTCATGAAAATTTTCAACTTTTTGAAACCAAAATCTTTTCATGAAAATTTTCAACTTTTTTGAAGCAGAAATCTTTTCATGAAAATCTTCGACTTTTTTGAAGCCGAAATAGTTCATGAAAATATTCAAAATTCTTGAAGTCTAAATCTTTTCATGAAAATTTTCAACTTTTTTGAAACCTAAATCTTTTCATGAAAATTTTCAACTTTTTTGATGCCGAAATAGTTCATGAAAATTTTCAACTTTTTTGAACCCGAAATCTTTTCATGAAAATGTTCAACTTTTTTGAAGCCGAAATCTTTTCATGAAAATGTTCCATTTTTTTGAAGCCGAAATACTTCATGAAAATTTTCAACTTTTTTGAAGCCGAAATCTTTTCATGAAAATGTTAAACTTTTTTGAAGCCGAAATCTTTTCATGAAAATGGTCAACTTTTTTGAAGCAGAAATCTTTTCATGAAAATTTTCAACTTTTTGAAACCGAAATCTTTTCATGAAAATTTTCAACTTTTTTGAAGCCGAAATCTTTTCATGATAATGTTCCATTTTTTTGAAGCCGAAATACTTCATGAAAATTTTCAACTTTTTTGAAGCCGAAATACTTCATGAAAATTTTCAACTTTTTTGAAGCCGAAATCTTTTCATGAAAATGTTCAACTTTTTTGAAGCCGAAATCTTTTCATGTAAATTTTCAACTTTTTTGAAGCAGAAATCTTTTCATGAAAATGTTCATGTTTTTTGAAGCCGAAATCTTTTCATGAAAATGTTCAACTTTTTTGAAGCCGAAATCTTTTCATGAAAATTTTCAACTTTTTGAAACCAAAATCTTTTCATGAAAATTTTCAACTTTTTTGAAGCCAAAATCTTTTCATGAAAATGTTCAACTTTTTTGAAGCAGAAATCTTTTCATGAAAATGTTCAACTCTTTTGAAGCCGAAATCTTTTCATGAAAATGTTCAACTTTTTTGAAGCCGAAATCTTTTCATGAAAATGTTCAACTTTTTTGAAGCCGAAATCTTTTCATGAAAATGTTACATTTTTTTGAAGCCCAAATTCTTCATGAAAATTTTCAACTTTTTTGAAGCCGAAATCTTTTCATGAATATGTTTAACTTTTTTGAAGCCGAAATCTTTTCATGAAAATGTTCAACTTTTTTGAAGCCGAAATCTTTTCATGAAAATGTTACATTTTTTTGAAGCCGAAATACTTCATGAAAATTTTCTACTTTTTTGAAGCCGAAATCTTTTCATGAAAATTTTCAACTTTTTGAAACCAAAATCTTTTCATGAAAATTTTCAACTTTTTTGAAGCAGAAATCTTTTCATATAAATTTTCAACTTTTTTGAAGCCGAAATCTTTTCATGAAAATTTTCAACTTTTTTGAAGCAGAAATCTTTTCATGTAAATTTTCAACTTTTTTGAAGCCGAAATCTTTTCATGAAAATTTTCAACTTTTTTGAAGCAGAAATCTTTTCATGAAAATTTTCAACTTTTTTGAAGCCAAAATAGTTCATGAAAATTTTAGACTTTTTTGAAGCCGAAATACTTCATGAAAATGTTCAACTTTTTTGAAGACGAAATCTTTTCATGAAAATGGTCAACTTTTTTGAAGCCGAAATCTTTTCATGAAAATTTTCAACTTTTTGAAGCCGAAATCTTTTCATGAAAATGTTCAACTTTTTTGAAGCCGAAATCTTTTCATGAAAATGATACATTTTTTTGAAGCCGAAATACTTCATGAAATTTTTCAACTTTTTTGAAGCCAAAATCTTTTCATGAAAATTTTCAACTTTTTGAAACCAAAATCTTTTCATGAAAATTTTCAACTTTTTTGAAGCAGAAATCTTTTCATGAAAATCTTCGACTTTTTTGAAGCCGAAATAGTTCATGAAAATATTCAAAATTCTTGAAGTCTAAATCTTTTCATGAAAATTTTCAACTTTTTTGAAACCTAAATCTTTTCATGAAAATTTTCAACTTTTTTGATGCCGAAATAGTTCATGAAAATTTTCAACTTTTTTGAACCCGAAATCTTTTCATGAAAATGTTCAACTTTTTTGAAGCCGAAATCTTTTCATGAAAATGTTCCATTTTTTTGAAGCCGAAATACTTCATGAAAATTTTCAACTTTTTTGAAGCCGAAATCTTTTCATGAAAATGTTAAACTTTTTTGAAGCCGAAATCTTTTCATGAAAATGGTCAACTTTTTTGAAGCAGAAATCTTTTCATGAAAATTTTCAACTTTTTGAAACCGAAATCTTTTCATGAAAATTTTCAACTTTTTTGAAGCCGAAATCTTTTCATGATAATGTTCCATTTTTTTGAAGCCGAAATACTTCATGAAAATTTTCAACTTTTTTGAAGCCGAAATCTTTTCATGAAAATTTTCAACTTTTTTGAAGCAGAAATCTTTTCATGTAAATTTTCAACTTTTTTGAAGCCGAAATCTTTTCATGAAAATTTTCAACTTTTTTGAAGCAGAAATCTTTTCATGAAAATTTTCAACTTTTTTGAAGCCAAAATAGTTCATGAAAATTTTCAACTTTTTTGAAGCCGAAATCTTTTCATGAAAATGTTAAACTTTTTTGAAGCCGAAATCTTTTCATGAAAATGGTCAACTTTTTTGAAGCAGAAATCTTTTCATGAAAATTTTCAACTTTTTGAAACCGAAATCTTTTCATGAAAATTTTCAACTTTTTTGAAGCCGAAATCTTTTCATGATAATGTTCCATTTTTTTGAAGCCGAAATACTTCATGAAAATTTTCAACTTTTTTGAAGCCGAAATACTTCATGAAAATTTTCAACTTTTTGAAACCGAAATCTTTTCATGAAAATTTTCAACTTTTTTGAAGCCGAAATCTTTTCATGATAATGTTCCATTTTTTTGAAGCCGAAATACTTCATGAAAATTTTCCACTTTTTTGAACCCGAAATACTTCATGAAAATTTTCAACTTTTTTGAAGCCGAAATCTTTTCATGAAAATGTTCAACTTTTTTGAAGCCGAAATCTTTTCATGTAAATTTTCAACTTTTTTGAAGCAGAAATCTTTTCATGAAAATGTTCAACTTTTTTGAAGCCGAAATCTTTTCATGAAAATGTTACATTTTTTTGAAGCCCAAATTCTTCATGAAAATTTTCAACTTTTTTGAAGCCGAAATCTTTTCATGAATATGTTTAACTTTTTTGAAGCCGAAATCTTTTCATGAAAATGTTCAACTTTTTTGAAGCCGAAATCTTTTCATGAAAATGTTACATTTTTTTGAAGCCGAAATACTTCATGAAAATTTTCTACTTTTTTGAAGCCGAAATCTTTTCATGAAAATTTTCAACTTTTTGAAACCAAAATCTTTTCATGAAAATTTTCAACTTTTTTGAAGCAGAAATCTTTTCATATAAATTTTCAACTTTTTTGAAGCCGAAATCTTTTCATGAAAATTTTCAACTTTTTTGAAGCAGAAATCTTTTCATGTAAATTTTCAACTTTTTTGAAGCCGAAATCTTTTCATGAAAATGGTCAACTTTTTTGAAGCCGAAATCTTTTCATGAAAATTTTCAACTTTTTGAAGCCGAAATCTTTTCATGAAAATGTTCAACTTTTTTGAAGCCGAAATCTTTTCATGAAAATGATACATTTTTTTGAAGCCGAAATACTTCATGAAATTTTTCAACTTTTTTGAAGCCGAAATCTTTTCATGAAAATTTTCAACTTTTTGAAACCAAAATCTTTTCATGAAAATTTTCAACTTTTTTGAAGCAGAAATCTTTTCATGAAAATCTTCGACTTTTTTGAAGCCGAAATAGTTCATGAAAATATTCAAAATTCTTGAAGTCTAAATCTTTTCATGAAAATTTTCAACTTTTTTGAAACCTAAATCTTTTCATGAAAATTTTCAACTTTTTTGATGCCGAAATAGTTCATGAAAATTTTCAACTTTTTTGAACCCGAAATCTTTTCATGAAAATGTTCAACTTTTTTGAAGCCGAAATCTTTTCATGAAAATGTTCCATTTTTTTGAAGCCGAAATACTTCATGAAAATTTTCAACTTTTTTGAAGCCGAAATCTTTTCATGAAAATGTTCATGTTTTTTGAAGCCGAAATCTTTTCATGAAAATGTTCAACTTTTTTGAAGCCGAAATCTTTTCATGAAAATTTTCAACTTTTTGAAACCAAAATCTTTTCATGAAAATTTTCAACTTTTTTGAAGCCAAAATCTTTTCATGAAAATGTTCAACTTTTTTGAAGCAGAAATCTTTTCATGAAAATGTTCAACTCTTTTGAAGCCGAAATCTTTTCATGAAAATGTTCAACTTTTTTGAAGCCGAAATCTTTTCATGAAAATGTTCAACTTTTTTGAAGCCGAAATCTTTTCATGAAAATGTTACATTTTTTTGAAGCCCAAATTCTTCATGAAAATTTTCAACTTTTTTGAAGCCGAAATCTTTTCATGAATATGTTTAACTTTTTTGAAGCCGAAATCTTTTCATGAAAATGTTCAACTTTTTTGAAGCCGAAATCTTTTCATGAAAATGTTACATTTTTTTGAAGCCGAAATACTTCATGAAAATTTTCTACTTTTTTGAAGCCGAAATCTTTTCATGAAAATTTTCAACTTTTTGAAACCAAAATCTTTTCATGAAAATTTTCAACTTTTTTGAAGCAGAAATCTTTTCATATAAATTTTCAACTTTTTTGAAGCCGAAATCTTTTCATGAAAATTTTCAACTTTTTTGAAGCAGAAATCTTTTCATGTAAATTTTCAACTTTTTTGAAGCCGAAATCTTTTCATGAAAATTTTCAACTTTTTTGAAGCAGAAATCTTTTCATGAAAATTTTCAACTTTTTTGAAGCCAAAATAGTTCATGAAAATTTTAGACTTTTTTGAAGCCGAAATACTTCATGAAAATGTTCAACTTTTTTGAAGACGAAATCTTTTCATGAAAATGGTCAACTTTTTTGAAGCCGAAATCTTTTCATGAAAATTTTCAACTTTTTGAAACCAAAATCTTTTCATGAAAATTTTCAACTTTTTTGAAGCAGAAATCTTTTCATGAAAATCTTCGACTTTTTTGAAGCCGAAATAGTTCATGAAAATATTCAAAATTCTTGAAGTCTAAATCTTTTCATGAAAATTTTCAACTTTTTTGAAACCTAAATCTTTTCATGAAAATTTTCAACTTTTTTGATGCCGAAATAGTTCATGAAAATTTTCAACTTTTTTGAACCCGAAATCTTTTCATGAAAATGTTCAACTTTTTTGAAGCCGAAATCTTTTCATGAAAATGTTCCATTTTTTTGAAGCCGAAATACTTCATGAAAATTTTCAACTTTTTTGAAGCCGAAATCTTTTCATGAAAATGTTAAACTTTTTTGAAGCCGAAATCTTTTCATGAAAATGGTCAACTTTTTTGAAGCAGAAATCTTTTCATGAAAATTTTCAACTTTTTGAAACCGAAATCTTTTCATGAAAATTTTCAACTTTTTTGAAGCCGAAATCTTTTCATGATAATGTTCCATTTTTTTGAAGCCGAAATACTTCATGAAAATTTTCAACTTTTTTGAAGCCGAAATACTTCATGAAAATTTTCAACTTTTTTGAAGCCGAAATCTTTTCATGAAAATGTTCAACTTTTTTGAAGCCGAAATCTTTTCATGTAAATTTTCAACTTTTTTGAAGCAGAAATCTTTTCATGAAAATGTTCATGTTTTTTGAAGCCGAAATCTTTTCATGAAAATGTTCAACTTTTTTGAAGCCGAAATCTTTTCATGAAAATTTTCAACTTTTTGAAACCAAAATCTTTTCATGAAAATTTTCAACTTTTTTGAAGCCAAAATCTTTTCATGAAAATGTTCAACTTTTTTGAAGCAGAAATCTTTTCATGAAAATGTTCAACTCTTTTGAAGCCGAAATCTTTTCATGAAAATGTTCAACTTTTTTGAAGCCGAAATCTTTTCATGAAAATGTTCAACTTTTTTGAAGCCGAAATCTTTTCATGAAAATGTTACATTTTTTTGAAGCCCAAATTCTTCATGAAAATTTTCAACTTTTTTGAAGCCGAAATCTTTTCATGAATATGTTTAACTTTTTTGAAGCCGAAATCTTTTCATGAAAATGTTCAACTTTTTTGAAGCCGAAATCTTTTCATGAAAATGTTACATTTTTTTGAAGCCGAAATACTTCATGAAAATTTTCTACTTTTTTGAAGCCGAAATCTTTTCATGAAAATTTTCAACTTTTTGAAACCAAAATCTTTTCATGAAAATTTTCAACTTTTTTGAAGCAGAAATCTTGTCATATAAATTTTCAACTTTTTTGAAGCCGAAATCTTTTCATGAAAATTTTCAACTTTTTTGAAGCAGAAATCTTTTCATGTAAATTTTCAACTTTTTTGAAGCCGAAATCTTTTCATGAAAATTTTCAACTTTTTTGAAGCAGAAATCTTTTCATGAAAATTTTCAACTTTTTTGAAGCCAAAATAGTTCATGAAAATTTTAGACTTTTTTGAAGCCGAAATACTTCATGAAAATGTTCAACTTTTTTGAAGACGAAATCTTTTCATGAAAATGGTCAACTTTTTTGAAGCCGAAATCTTTTCATGAAAATTTTCAACTTTTTGAAGCCGAAATCTTTTCATGAAAATGTTCAACTTTTTTGAAGCCGAAATCTTTTCATGAAAATGATACATTTTTTTGAAGCCGAAATACTTCATGAAATTTTTCAACTTTTTTGAAGCCAAAATCTTTTCATGAAAATTTTCAACTTTTTGAAACCAAAATCTTTTCATGAAAATTTTCAACTTTTTTGAAGCAGAAATCTTTTCATGAAAATCTTCGACTTTTTTGAAGCCGAAATAGTTCATGAAAATATTCAAAATTCTTGAAGTCTAAATCTTTTCATGAAAATTTTCAACTTTTTTGAAACCTAAATCTTTTCATGAAAATTTTCAACTTTTTTGATGCCGAAATAGTTCATGAAAATTTTCAACTTTTTTGAACCCGAAATCTTTTCATGAAAATGTTCAACTTTTTTGAAGCCGAAATCTTTTCATGAAAATGTTCCATTTTTTTGAAGCCGAAATACTTCATGAAAATTTTCAACTTTTTTGAAGCCGAAATCTTTTCATGAAAATGTTAAACTTTTTTGAAGCCGAAATCTTTTCATGAAAATGGTCAACTTTTTTGAAGCAGAAATCTTTTCATGAAAATTTTCAACTTTTTGAAACCGAAATCTTTTCATGAAAATTTTCAACTTTTTTGAAGCCGAAATCTTTTCATGATAATGTTCCATTTTTTTGAAGCCGAAATACTTCATGAAAATTTTCAACTTTTTTGAAGCCGAAATACTTCATGAAAATTTTCAACTTTTTTGAAGCCGAAATCTTTTCATGAAAATGTTCAACTTTTTTGAAGCCGAAATCTTTTCATGTAAATTTTCAACTTTTTTGAAGCAGAAATCTTTTCATGAAAATGTTCATGTTTTTTGAAGCCGAAATCTTTTCATGAAAATGTTCAACTTTTTTGAAGCTGAAATCTTTTCATGAAAATGATACATTTTTTTGAAGCCGAAATACTTCATGAAAATTTTCAACTTTTTTGAAGCCGAAATCTTTTCATGAAAATGTTCAACTTTTTTGAAGCCGAAATCTTTTCATGAAAATGTTACATTTTTTTGAAGCCGAAATACTTCATGAAAATTTTCTACTTTTTTGAAGCCGAAATCTTTTCATGAAAATTTTCAACTTTTTGAAACCGAAATCTTTTCATGAAAATTTTCAACTTTTTTGAAGCCGAAATCTTTTCATGATAATGTTCCATTTTTTTGAAGCCGAAATACTTCATGAAAATTTTCAACTTTTTTGAAGCCGAAATACTTCATGAAAATTTTCAACTTTTTTGAAGCCGAAATCTTTTCATGAAAATGTTCAACTTTTTTGAAGCCGAAATCTTTTCATGAAAATTTTCAACTTTTTTGAAGCAGAAATCTTTTCATGAAAATGTTCATGTTTTTTGAAGCCGAAATCTTTTCATGAAAATGTTCAACTTTTTTGAAGCTGAAATCTTTTCATGAAAATGATACATTTTTTTGAAGCCGAAATACTTCATGAAAATTTTCCACTTTTTTGAAGCCGAAATCTTTTCATGAAAATGTTCAACTTTTTTGAAGCCGAAATCTTTTCATGAAAATGTTACATTTTTTTGAAGCCGAAATACTTCATGAAAATTTTCTACTTTTTTGAAGCCGAAATCTTTTCATGAAAATTTTCAACTTTTTGAAACCAAAATCTTTTCATGAAAATTTTCAACTTTTTTGAAGCAGAAATCTTTTCATATAAATTTTCAACTTTTTTGAAGCCGAAATCTTTTCATGAAAATTTTCAACTTTTTTGAAGCAGAAATCTTTTCATGTAAATTTTCAACTTTTTTGAAGCCGAAATCTTTTCATGAAAATTTTCAACTTTTTTGAAGCAGAAATCTTTTCATGAAAATTTTCAACTTTTTTGAAGCCAAAATAGTTCATGAAAATTTTCAACTTTTTTGAAGCCGAAATCTTTTCATGAAAATGTTAAACTTTTTTGAAGCCGAAATCTTTTCATGAAAATGGTCAACTTTTTTGAAGCAGAAATCTTTTCATGAAAATTTTCAACTTTTTGAAACCGAAATCTTTTCATGAAAATTTTCAACTTTTTTGAAGCCGAAATCTTTTCATGATAATGTTCCATTTTTTTGAAGCCGAAATACTTCATGAAAATTTTCAACTTTTTTGAAGCCGAAATACTTCATGAAAATTTTCAACTTTTTTGAAGCCGAAATCTTTTCATGAAAATGTTCAACTTTTTTGAAGCCGAAATCTTTTCATGTAAATTTTCAACTTTTTTGAAGCAGAAATCTTTTCATGAAAATGTTCATGTTTTTTGAAGCCGAAATCTTTTCATGAAAATGTTCAACTTTTTTGAAGCCGAAATCTTTTCATGAAAATTTTCAACTTTTTGAAACCAAAATCTTTTCATGAAAATTTTCAACTTTTTTGAAGCCAAAATCTTTTCATGAAAATGTTCAACTTTTTTGAAGCAGAAATCTTTTCATGAAAATGTTCAACTTTTTTGAAGCCGAAATCTTTTCATGAAAATGTTCAACTTTTTTGAAGCCGAAATCTTTTCATGAAAATGTTACATTTTTTTGAAGCCCAAATTCTTCATGAAAATTTTCAACTTTTTTGAAGCCGAAATCTTTTCATGAATATGTTTAACTTTTTTGAAGCCGAAATCTTTTCATGAAAATGTTCAACTTTTTTGAAGCTGAAATCTTTTCATGAAAATGATACATTTTTTTGAAGCCGAAATACTTCATGAAAATTTTCAACTTTTTTGAAGCCGAAATCTTTTCATGAAAATGTTCAACTTTTTTGAAGCCGAAATCTTTTCATGAAAATGTTACATTTTTTTGAAGCCGAAATACTTCATGAAAATTTTCTACTTTTTTGAAGCCGAAATCTTTTCATGAAAATTTTCAACTTTTTGAAACCGAAATCTTTTCATGAAAATTTTCAACTTTTTTGAAGCCGAAATCTTTTCATGATAATGTTCCATTTTTTTGAAGCCGAAATACTTCATGAAAATTTTCAACTTTTTTGAAGCCGAAATACTTCATGAAAATTTTCAACTTTTTTGAAGCCGAAATCTTTTCATGAAAATGTTCAACTTTTTTGAAGCCGAAATCTTTTCATGTAAATTTTCAACTTTTTTGAAGCAGAAATCTTTTCATGAAAATGTTCATGTTTTTTGAAGCCGAAATCTTTTCATGAAAATGTTCAACTTTTTTGAAGCTGAAATCTTTTCATGAAAATGATACATTTTTTTGAAGCCGAAATACTTCATGAAAATTTTCCACTTTTTTGAAGCCGAAATCTTTTCATGAAAATGTTCAACTTTTTTGAAGCCGAAATCTTTTCATGAAAATGTTACATTTTTTTGAAGCCGAAATACTTCATGAAAATTTTCTACTTTTTTGAAGCCGAAATCTTTTCATGAAAATTTTCAACTTTTTTGAAGCAGAAATCTTTTCATGTAAATTTTCAACTTTTTTGAAGCCGAAATCTTTTCATGAAAATTTTCAACTTTTTTGAAGCAGAAATCTTTTCATGAAAATTTTCAACTTTTTTGAAGCCAAAATAGTTCATGAAAATTTTCAACTTTTTTGAAGCCGAAATCTTTTCATGAAAATGTTAAACTTTTTTGAAGCCGAAATCTTTTCATGAAAATGGTCAACTTTTTTGAAGCAGAAATCTTTTCATGAAAATTTTCAACTTTTTGAAACCGAAATCTTTTCATGAAAATTTTCAACTTTTTTGAAGCCGAAATCTTTTCATGATAATGTTCCATTTTTTTGAAGCCGAAATACTTCATGAAAATTTTCAACTTTTTTGAAGCCGAAATACTTCATGAAAATTTTCAACTTTTTTGAAGCCGAAATCTTTTCATGAAAATGTTCAACTTTTTTGAAGCCGAAATCTTTTCATGTAAATTTTCAACTTTTTTGAAGCAGAAATCTTTTCATGAAAATGTTCATGTTTTTTGAAGCCGAAATCTTTTCATGAAAATGTTCAACTTTTTTGAAGCCGAAATCTTTTCATGAAAATTTTCAACTTTTTGAAACCAAAATCTTTTCATGAAAATTTTCAACTTTTTTGAAGCCAAAATCTTTTCATGAAAATGTTCAACTTTTTTGAAGCAGAAATCTTTTCATGAAAATGTTCAACTCTTTTGAAGCCGAAATCTTTTCATGAAAATGTTCAACTTTTTTGAAGCCGAAATCTTTTCATGAAAATGTTCAACTTTTTTGAAGCCGAAATCTTTTCATGAAAATGTTACATTTTTTTGAAGCCCAAATTCTTCATGAAAATTTTCAACTTTTTTGAAGCCGAAATCTTTTCATGAATATGTTTAACTTTTTTGAAGCCGAAATCTTTTCATGAAAATGTTCAACTTTTTTGAAGCCGAAATCTTTTCATGAAAATGTTACATTTTTTTGAAGCCGAAATACTTCATGAAAATTTTCTACTTTTTTGAAGCCGAAATCTTTTCATGAAAATTTTCAACTTTTTGAAACCAAAATCTTTTCATGAAAATTTTCAACTTTTTTGAAGCAGAAATCTTTTCATATAAATTTTCAACTTTTTTGAAGCCGAAATCTTTTCATGAAAATTTTCAACTTTTTTGAAGCAGAAATCTTTTCATGTAAATTTTCAACTTTTTTGAAGCCGAAATCTTTTCATGAAAATTTTCAACTTTTTTGAAGCAGAAATCTTTTCATGAAAATTTTCAACTTTTTTGAAAGCCAAAATAGTTCATGAAAATTTTAGACTTTTTTGAAGCCGAAATACTTCATGAAAATGTTCAACTTTTTTGAAGACGAAATCTTTTCATGAAAATGGTCAACTTTTTTGAAGCCGAAATCTTTTCATGAAAATTTTCAACTTTTTGAAGCCGAAATCTTTTCATGAAAATGTTCAACTTTTTTGAAGCCGAAATCTTTTCATGAAAATGATACATTTTTTTGAAGCCGAAATACTTCATGAAATTTTTCAACTTTTTTGAAGCCAAAATCTTTTCATGAAAATTTTCAACTTTTTGAAACCAAAATCTTTTCATGAAAATTTTCAACTTTTTTGAAGCAGAAATCTTTTCATGAAAATCTTCGACTTTTTTGAAGCCGAAATAGTTCATGAAAATATTCAAAATTCTTGAAGTCTAAATCTTTTCATGAAAATTTTCAACTTTTTTGAAACCTAAATCTTTTCATGAAAATTTTCAACTTTTTTGATGCCGAAATAGTTCATGAAAATTTTCAACTTTTTTGAACCCGAAATCTTTTCATGAAAATGTTCAACTTTTTTGAAGCCGAAATCTTTTCATGAAAATGTTCCATTTTTTTGAAGCCGAAATACTTCATGAAAATTTTCAACTTTTTTGAAGCCGAAATCTTTTCATGAAAATGTTAAACTTTTTTGAAGCCGAAATCTTTTCATGAAAATGGTCAACTTTTTTGAAGCAGAAATCTTTTCATGAAAATTTTCAACTTTTTGAAACCGAAATCTTTTCATGAAAATTTTCAACTTTTTTGAAGCCGAAATCTTTTCATGATAATGTTCCATTTTTTTGAAGCCGAAATACTTCATGAAAATTTTCAACTTTTTTGAAGCCGAAATACTTCATGAAAATTTTCAACTTTTTTGAAGCTGAAATCTTTTCATGAAAATGTTCAACTTTTTTGAAGCCGAAATCTTTTCATGTAAATTTTCAACTTTTTTGAAGCCGAAATCTTTTCATGAAAATGTTCAACTTTTTTGAAGCCGAAATCTTTTCATGTAAATTTTCAACTTTTTTGAAGCAGAAATCTTTTCATGAAAATGTTCATGTTTTTTGAAGCCGAAATCTTTTCATGAAAATGTTCAACTTTTTTGAAGCCGAAATCTTTTCATGAAAATTTTCAACTTTTTGAAACCAAAATCTTTTCATGAAAATTTTCAACTTTTTTGAAGCCAAAATCTTTTCATGAAAATGTTCAACTTTTTTGAAGCAGAAATCTTTTCATGAAAATGTTCAACTCTTTTGAAGCCGAAATCTTTTCATGAAAATGTTCAACTTTTTTGAAGCCGAAATCTTTTCATGAAAATGTTCAACTTTTTTGAAGCCGAAATCTTTTCATGAAAATGTTACATTTTTTTGAAGCCCAAATTCTTCATGAAAATTTTCAACTTTTTTGAAGCCGAAATCTTTTCATGAATATGTTTAACTTTTTTGAAGCCGAAATCTTTTCATGAAAATGTTCAACTTTTTTGAAGCCGAAATCTTTTCATGAAAATGTTACATTTTTTTGAAGCCGAAATACTTCATGAAAATTTTCTAATTTTTTGAAGCCGAAATCTTTTCATGAAAATTTTCAACTTTTTGAAACCAAAATCTTTTCATGAAAATTTTCAACTTTTTTGAAGCAGAAATCTTTTCATATAAATTTTCAACTTTTTTGAAGCCGAAATCTTTTCATGAAAATTTTCAACTTTTTTGAAGCAGAAATCTTTTCATGTAAATTTTCAACTTTTTTGAAGCCGAAATCTTTTCATGAAAATTTTCAACTTTTTTGAAGCAGAAATCTTTTCATGAAAATTTTCAACTTTTTTGAAGCCAAAATAGTTCATGAAAATTTTAGACTTTTTTGAAGCCGAAATACTTCATGAAAATGTTCAACTTTTTTGAAGACGAAATCTTTTCATGAAAATGGTCAACTTTTTTGAAGCCGAAATCTTTTCATGAAAATTTTCAACTTTTTGAAGCCGAAATCTTTTCATGAAAATGTTCAACTTTTTTGAAGCCGAAATCTTTTCATGAAAATGATACATTTTTTTGAAGCCGAAATACTTCATGAAATTTTTCAACTTTTTTGAAGCCAAAATCTTTTCATGAAAATTTTCAACTTTTTGAAACCAAAATCTTTTCATGAAAATTTTCAACTTTTTTGAAGCAGAAATCTTTTCATGAAAATCTTCGACTTTTTTGAAGCCGAAATAGTTCATGAAAATATTCAAAATTCTTGAAGTCTAAATCTTTTCATGAAAATTTTCAACTTTTTTGAAACCTAAATCTTTTCATGAAAATTTTCAACTTTTTTGATGCCGAAATAGTTCATGAAAATTTTCAACTTTTTTGAACCCGAAATCTTTTCATGAAAATGTTCAACTTTTTTGAAGCCGAAATCTTTTCATGAAAATGTTCCATTTTTTTGAAGCCGAAATACTTCATGAAAATTTTCAACTTTTTTGAAGCCGAAATCTTTTCATGAAAATGTTAAACTTTTTTGAAGCCGAAATCTTTTCATGAAAATGGTCAACTTTTTTGAAGCAGAAATCTTTTCATGAAAATTTTCAACTTTTTGAAACCGAAATCTTTTCATGAAAATTTTCAACTTTTTTGAAGCCGAAATCTTTTCATGATAAAGTTCCATTTTTTTGAAGCCGAAATACTTCATGAAAATTTTCAACTTTTTTGAAGCCGAAATACTTCATGAAAATTTTCAACTTTTTTGAAGCCGAAATCTTTTCATGAAAATGTTCAACTTTTTTGAAGCCGAAATCTTTTCATGTAAATTTTCAACTTTTTTGAAGCAGAAATCTTTTCATGAAAATGTTCATGTTTTTTGAAGCCGAAATCTTTTCATGAAAATGTTCAACTTTTTTGAAGCTGAAATCTTTTCATGAAAATGATACATTTTTTTGAAGCCGAAATACTTCATGAAAATTTTCAACTTTTTTGAAGCCGAAATCTTTTCATGAAAATGTTCAACTTTTTTGAAGCCGAAATCTTTTCATGAAAATGTTACATTTTTTTGAAGCCGAAATACTTCATGAAAATTTTCTACTTTTTTGAAGCCGAAATCTTTTCATGAAAATTTTCAACTTTTTGAAACCAAAATCTTTTCATGAAAATTTTCAACTTTTTTGAAGCAGAAATCTTTTCATATAAATTTTCAACTTTTTTGAAGCCGAAATCTTTTCATGAAAATTTTCAACTTTTTTGAAGCAGAAATCTTTTCATGTAAATTTTCAACTTTTTTGAAGCCGAAATCTTTTCATGAAAATTTTCAACTTTTTTGAAGCAGAAATCTTTTCATGAAAATTTTCAACTTTTTTGAAGCCAAAATAGTTCATGAAAATTTTAGACTTTTTTGAAGCCGAAATACTTCATGAAAATGTTCAACTTTTTTGAGGCCGAAATCTTTTCATGAAAATGGTCAACTTTTTTGAAGCCGAAATCTTTTCATGAAAATTTTCAACTTTTTGAAGCCGAAATCTTTTCATGAAAATGTTCAACTTTTTTGAAGCCGAAATCTTTTCATGAAAATGATACATTTTTTTGAAGCCGAAATACTTCATGAAATTTTTCAACTTTTTTGAAGCCGAAATCTTTTCATGAAAATTTTCAACTTTTTGAAACCAAAATCTTTTCATGAAAATGTTTAACTTTTTTGAAGCCAAAATCTTTTCATGAAAATCTTCGACTTTTTTGAAGCCGAAATACTTGATGAAAATATTCAACTTTTTTGAAGTCTAAATCTTTTCATGAAAATGTTCAACTTTTTTGAAGCCGAAATCTTTTCATGAAAATGTTCAACTTTTTTGAAGCCGAGATCTTTTCATGAAAATTTTTAACTTTTTGAAACCGAAATCTTTTCATGAAAATTTTCAACTTTTTTGAAGCCGAAATCTTTTTATGAAAATTTTCAACTTTTTTGAAGCAGAAATCTTTTCATGAAAATTTTAGACTTTTTTGAAGCCGAAATAGTTCATGAAAATGTTCAACTTTTTTGAAACCTAAATCTTTTCATGAAAATGTTCAACTTTTTTGAAGCCGAAATCTTTTCATGAAAATGTTACATTTTTTTGAAGCCGAAATACTTCATGAAAATTTTCAACTTTTTTGAAGCCGAAATCTTTTCATGAAAATGTTTAACTTTTTTGAAGCCGAAATCTTTTCATGAAAATTTTCAACTTTTTGAAACCAAAATCTTTTCATGAAAATTTTCAACTTTTTTGAAGCAGAAATCTTTTCATGTAAATTTTCAACTTTTTTGAAGCCGAAATCTTTTCATGAAAATTTTCAACTTTTTTGAAGCAGAAATCTTTTCATGAAAATTTTCAACTTTTTTGAAGCCGAAATAGTTCATGAAAATTTTAGAATTTTTTGAAGCCGAAATACTTCATGAAAATTTTCAACTTTTTTTAAGCAGAAATCTTTTCATGAAAATCTTAGACTTTTTTGAAGTCGAAATCTTTTCATGTAAATTTTCAACTTTTTTGAAGCAGAAATCTTTTCATGAAAATGGTCAACTTTTTTGAAGCAGAAATCTTTTCATGAAAATCTTAGACTTTTTTGAAGTCGAAATCTTTTCATGAAAATTTTCAACTTTTTTGAAGCAGAAATCTTTTCATGAAAATTTTAGACTTTTTTGAAGCCGAAATACTTCATGAAAATTTTCAACTTTTTTGAAGCCGAAATCTTTTCTTGAAAATTTTCAACTTTTTGAAGCCGAAATCTTTTCATGAAAATTTTCAACTTTTTTGAAGCAGAAATCTTTTCATGAAAATGTTCAACTTTTTTGAAGCCGAAATCTTTTCATGAAAATGTTCAACTTTTTTGAAGCCGAGATCTTTTCATGAAAATTTTCAACTTTTTGAAACCGAAATCTTTTCATGAAAATTTTCAACTTTTTTGAAGCCGAAATCTTTTCATGAAAATTTTCAACTTTTTTGAAGCAGAAATCTTTTCATGAAAAT
Source organism: Labrus bergylta (assembly GCF_963930695.1). Taxonomy (NCBI): domain Eukaryota; kingdom Metazoa; phylum Chordata; class Actinopteri; order Labriformes; family Labridae; genus Labrus; species Labrus bergylta. Next base: position 643,861 of record NC_089195.1, on the reverse strand, counting down.
TTCCAACTTTTTTGAACCCGAAATAGTTCATGAAAATTTTAGACTTTTTTGAAGCCGAAATACTTCATGAAAATGTTCAACTTTTTTGAAACCTAAATCTTTTCATGAAAATGTTCAACTTTTTTGAAGCCGAAATCTTTTCATGAAAATTTTCAACTTTTTTGAAGCAGAAATCTTTTCATGAAAATTTTAGACTTTTTTGAAGCCGAAATAGTTCATGAAAATTTTAGACTTTTTTGAAGCCGAAATACTTCATGAAAATGTTCAACTTTTTTGAAACCTAAATCTTTTCATGAAAATGTTCAAATTTTTTGAAGCCGAAATCTTTTCATGAAAATGTTACATTTTTTTGAAGCCGAAATACTTCATGAAAATTTTCAACTTTTTTGTAGCCGAAATCTTTTCATGAAAATGGTCAACTTTTTTGAAGCAGAAATCTTTTCATGAAAATCTTCAACTTTTTTGAAGCCGGAATACTTCATGAAAATTTTCAACTTTTTTGAAACCGAAATACTTCATGAAAATTTTCAACTTTTTTGAAACCTAAATCTTTTCATGAAAATTTTCAACTTTTTGAAACCGAAATACTTCATGAAAATTTTCAACTTTTTTGAAGCCGAAATCTTTTCATGAAAATTTTCAACTTTTTGAAACCAAAATCTTTTCATGAAAATTTTCAACTTTTTTGAAGCCGAAATAGTTCATGAAAATTTTAGACTTTTTTGAAGCCGAAATACTTCATGAAAATTTTCAACTTTTTTTAAACCTTAATATTTTCATGAAAATTTTCAACTTTTTGAAACCGAAATCTTTTCATGAAAATTTTCAACTTTTTTGAAGCCGAAATCTTTTCATGAAAATGTTCAACTTTTTTGAAGCCGAAATCTTTTCATGAAAATTTTCAACTTTTTTGAAGCAGAAATCTTTTCATGAAAATTTTCAACTTTTTTGAAGCCGAAATAGTTCATGAAAATTTTAGACTTTTTTGAAGCCGAAATACTTCATGAAAATGTTCAACTTTTTTGAAACCTAAATCTTTTCATGAAAATGTTCAACTTTTTTGAAGTCGAAATCTTTTCATGTAAATTTTCAACTTTTTTGAAGCAGAAATCTTTTCATGAAAATGTTCAACTTTTTTGAAGCAGAAATCTTTTCATGAAAATTTTCCATTTTTTTGAAGCCGAAATACTTCATGACAATTTTCAACTTTTTTGAAGCCGAAATCTTTTCATGAAAATGTTCAACTTTTTTGAAGCCGAAATCTTTTCATGAAAATTTTCAACTTTTTTGAAGCCGAAATCTTTTCATGAAAATGTTCAACTTTTTTGAAGCCGAGATCTTTTCATGAAAATTTTCAACTTTTTGAAACCGAAATCTTTTCATGAAAATTTTCAACTTTTTTGAAGCCGAAATCTTTTCATGAAAATGGTCAACTTTTTTGAAGCCGAAATACTTCATGAAAATTTTCAACTTTTTTGAAGCAGAAATCTTTTCATGAAAATGTTCAACTTTTTTGAAACCAAAATCTTTTCATGAAAATTTTCAACTTTTTTGAAGCCGAAATCTTTTCATGAAAATGTTCAACTTTTTTGAAGCAGAAATCTTTTCATGAAAATCTTCGACTTTTTTGAAGTCGAAATAGTTCATGAAAGTTTTCAACCTTTTTGAAGCCAAAATCCTGTCATGAAAATTTTCAACTTTTTTGAAGTAGAAATCTTTTCATGAAAATTTTCAACCTTTTGAAACTGAAATCTTTTCATGAAAATTTTCAACTTTTTTGAAGCCGAAATCTTTTCATGAAAATTTTAGACTTTTTTGCAGCCGAAATACTTCATGAAAATTTTCAACTTTTTTGAAGCAGAAATCTTTTTATGAAAATCTTTGACTTTTTTGAAGTCGAAATCTTTTCATGTAAATTTTCAACTTTTTTGAAGTCATAATCTTTTCATGTAAATTTTCAACTTTTTTGAAGCAGAAATCTTTTCATGAAAATGTTCAACTTTTTTGAAGCCGAAATCTTTTCATGAAAATGTTCAACTTTTTTGAAGTCAAAATCTTTTCATGAAAATGTTCAACTTTTTTGAAGCCGAAATCTTTTCATGAAAATGTTCAACTTTTTTGAAGCCGAAATCTTTTCATGAAAATTTTCAACTTTTTTGATGCCGAAATAGTTCATGAAAATTTTCAACTTTTTTGAACCCGAAATCTTTCATGAAAATTTTCAACTTTTTTGAAGCCGAAATCTTTTCATGAAAATGTTCCATTTTTTTGAAGCCGAAATACTTCATGAAAATTTTCAACTTTTTTGAAACCTAAATCTTTTCATGAAAATTTTCAACTTTTTGAAACCAAAATCTTTTCATGTAAATTTTCAACTTTTTGAAACCAAAATCTTTTCATGTAATTTTTCAACTTTTTTGAACCCGAAATCTTTTCATGAAAATGTTTAACTTTTTTGAAGCCGAAATCTTTTCATGAAAATGTTCCATTTTTTTGAAGCCGAAATACTTCATTAAAATTTTCAACTTTTTTGAAGCCGAAACCTTTTCATGAAAATGTTCAACTTTTTTGAAGCCGAAATCTTTTCATGAAAATTTTCAACTTTTTTGAAGCAGAAATCTTTTCATGAAAATCTTAGACTTTTTTGAAGTCGAAATCTTTTTATGTAAATTTTCAACTTTTTTGAAGTCATAATCTTTTCATGTAAATTTTCAACTTTTTTGAAGCAGAAATCTTTTCATGAAAATGTTCAACTTTTTTGAAGCCGAAATCTTTTCATGAAAATGTTCAACTTTTTTGAAGCCGAAATCTATTCATGAAAATGTTCAACTTTTTTGAAGCCGAAATCTTTTCATGAAAATTTTCAACTTTTTTGAAGCAGAAATCTTTTCATGAAAATCTTACACTTTTTTGAAGTCGAAATCTTTTTATGTAAATTCTCAACTTTTTTGAAGTCATAATCTTTTCATGTAAATTTTCAACTTTTTTGAAGCAGAAATCTTTTCATGAAAATGTTCAACTTTTTTGAAGCCGAAATCTTTTCATGAAAATGTTCAACTTTTTTGAAGCCGAATCTATTCATGAAAATGTTCAACTTTTTTGAAGCCGAAATCTTTTCATGAAAATGTTACATTTTTTTGAAGCCGAAATCTTTTCATGAAAATTTTCAACTTTTTTGATGCCGAAATAGTTCATGAAAATTTTCAACATTTTTGAAGCCGAAATCTTTTCATGAAAATGTTCCATTTTTTGAAGCCGAAATACTTCATGAAAATTTTCAACATTTTTGAAGCCGAAATCTTTTCATGAAAATGTTCCATTTTTTGAAGCCGAAATACTTCATGAAAATTTTCAACTTTTTTGAAGCCAAAATCCTTTCATGAAAATTTTCAACTTTTTTGAAGCAGAAATCTTTTCATGAAAATCTTCAACTTTTTTGAAGCCGAAATACTTGATGAAAATATTCAACTTTTTTGAAGTCTAAATCTTTTCGTGAAAATGTTCAACTTTTTTGAAGCCGAGATCTTTTCATGAAAATTTTCAACTTTTTTGAAGCAGAAATCTTTTCATGAAAATCTTAGACTTTTTTGAAGCCGAAATAATTCATAAAAATTTTCAACTTTTTTGAAACCTAAATCTTTTCATGAAAATTTTCAACTTTTTTGAAGCAGAAATCTTTTCATGAAAATGTTCAACTTTTTTGAAGCAGAAATCTTTTCATGAAAATGTTCCATTTTTATGAAGCCGAAATACTTCATGAAAATTTTCAACTTTTTTGAAGCCGAAATCTTTTCATGAAAATGTTCAACTTTTTTGAAGCCGAAATCTTTTCATGAAAATGTTCATCTTTTTGAAGCCAAAATCTTTTCATGAAAATTTTCAACTTTTTTGAAGCCGAAATAGTTCATGAAAATTTTAGACTTTTTTGAAGCCGAAATACTTCATAAAAATTTTCAACTTTTTTGAAACCTAAATCTTTTCATTAAAATTTTCAACTTTTTTGATGCCGAAATAGTTCATGAAAATTTTCAACTTTTTTGAACCCGAAATCTTTTCATGAAAATTTTCAACTTTTTTGAAGCAGAAATCTTTTCATGAAAATCTTCGACTTTTTTGAAGCCGAAATACTTGATGAAAATATTCAACTTTTTTGAAGTCTAAATCTTTTCATGAAAATTTTCAACTTTTTTGAAACCTAAATCTTTTCATGAAAATTTTCAACTTTTTTGATGCTGAAATAGTTCATGAAAATTTTCAACTTTTTTGAACCCGAAATCTTTTCATGAAAATTTTCAACTTTTTTGAAGCAGAAATCTTTTCATGAAAATTTTCAACTTTTTTGAAGCCGAAATAGTTCATGAAAATTTTAGACTTTTTTGAAGCCGAAATACTTCATGAAAATTTTCAACTTTTTTGAAGCCGAAATCTTTTCATGAAAATGGTCAACTTTTTTGAAGCCGAAATCTTTTCATGAAAATTTTCAACTTTTTGAAGCCGAAATCTTTTCATGAAAATTTTCAACTTTTTTGAAGCAGAAATCTTTTCATGAAAATCTTCGACTTTTTTGAAGCCGAAATACTTGATGAAAATATTCAACCTTTTTGAAGTCTAAATCTTTTCATGAAAATTTTCAACTTTTTTGAAACCTAAATCTTTTCATGAAAATTTTCAACTTTTTTGATGCCGAAATAGTTCATGAAAATTTTCAACTTTTTTGAACCCGAAATCTTTTCATGAAAATGTTCAACTTTTTTGAAGCCGAAATCTTTTCATGAAAATGTTCCATTTTTTTGAAGCCGAAATACTTCATGAAAATTTTCAACTTTTTTGAAGCCGAAATCTTTTCATGAAAATGGTCAACTTTTTTGAAGCAGAAATCTTTTCATGAAAATTTTCAACTTTTTGAAACCGAAATCTTTTCATGAAAATTTTCAACTTTTTTGAAGCCGAAATCTTTTCATGATAATGTTCCATTTTTTTGAAGCCGAAATACTTCATGAAAATTTTCAACTTTTTTGAAGTCGAAATCTTTTCATGTAAATTTTCAACTTTTTTGAAGCCGAAATCTTTTCATGAAAATTTTCCATTTTTTTGAAGCCGAAATGCTTCATGAAAATTTTCAACTTTTTTGAAGCCGAAATACTTCATGAAAATTTTCAACTTTTTTGAAGCCGAAATCTTTTCATGAAAATTTTCCATTTTTTTGAAGCCGAAATACTTCATGAAAATTTTCCACTTTTTTGAACCCGAAATACTTCATGAAAATTTTCAACTTTTTTGAAGCCGAAATCTTTTCATGAAAATGTTCAACTTTTTTGAAGCCGAAATCTTTTCATGTAAATTTTCAACTTTTTTGAAGCAGAAATCTTTTCATTAAAATGTTCATGTTTTTTGAAGCCGAAATCTTTTCATGAAAATGTTCAACTTTTTTGAAGCCGAAATCTTTTCATGAAAATGATACATTTTTTTGAAGCCGAAATACTTCATGAAAATTTTTAACTTTTTTGAAGCCGAAATCTTTTCATGAAAATGTTCAACTTTTTTGAAGCCGAAATCTTTTCATGAAAATTTTCAACTTTTTGAAACCAAAATCTTTTCATGAAAATTTTCAACTTTTTTGAAGCCAAAATCTTTTCATGAAAATGTTCAACTTTTTTGAAGCAGAAATCTTTTCATGAAAATGTTCAACTCTTTTGAAGCCGAAATCTTTTCATGAAAATGTTCAACTTTTTTGAAGCCGAAATCTTTTCATGAAAATGTTACATTTTTTTGAAGCCCAAATTCTTCATGAAAATTTTCAACTTTTTTGAAGCCGAAATCTTTTCATGAATATGTTTAACTTTTTTGAAGCCGAAATCTTTTCATGAAAATGTTCAACTTTTTTGAAGCCGAAATCTTTTCATGAAAATGTTACATTTTTTTGAAGCCGAAATACTTCATGAAAATTTTCTACTTTTTTGAAGCCGAAATCTTTTCATGAAAATTTTCAACTTTTTGAAACCAAAATCTTTTCATGAAAATTTTCAACTTTTCTGAAGCAGAAATCTTTTCATATAAATTTTCAACTTTTTTGAAGCCGAAATCTTTTCATGAAAATTTTCAACTTTTTTGAAGCAGAAATCTTTTCATGTAAATTTTCAACTTTTTTGAAGCCGAAATCTTTTCATGAAAATTTTCAACTTTTTTGAAGCAGAAATCTTTTCATGAAAATTTTCAACTTTTTTGAAGCCAAAATAGTTCATGAAAATTTTAGACTTTTTTGAAGCCGAAATACTTCATGAAAATTTTCAACTTTTTGAAGCCGAAATCTTTTCATGAAAATGTTCAACTTTTTTGAAGCCGAAATCTTTTCATGAAAATGATACATTTTTTTGAAGCCGAAATACTTCATGAAATTTTTCAACTTTTTTGAAGCCAAAATCTTTTCATGAAAATTTTCAACTTTTTGAAACCAAAATCTTTTCATGAAAATTTTCAACTTTTTTGAAGCCGAAATAGTTCATGAAAATATTCAAAATTCTTGAAGTCTAAATCTTTTCATGAAAATTTTCAACTTTTTTGAAACCTAAATCTTTTCATGAAAATTTTCAACTTTTTTGATGCCGAAATAGTTCATGAAAATTTTCAACTTTTTTGAACCCGAAATCTTTTCATGAAAATGTTCAACTTTTTTGAAGCCGAAATCTTTTCATGAAAATGTTCCATTTTTTTGAAGCCGAAATACTTCATGAAAATTTTCAACTTTTTTGAAGCCGAAATCTTTTCATGAAAATGTTAAACTTTTTTGAAGCCGAAATCTTTTCATGAAAATGGTCAACTTTTTTGAAGCAGAAATCTTTTCATGAAAATTTTCAACTTTTTGAAACCGAAATCTTTTCATGAAAATTTTCAACTTTTTTGAAGCCGAAATCTTTTCATGATAATGTTCCATTTTTTTGAAGCCGAAATACTTCATGAAAATTTTCAACTTTTTTGAAGCCGAAATACTTCATGAAAATTTTCAACTTTTTTGAAGCCGAAATCTTTTCATGAAAATGTTCAACTTTTTTGAAGCCGAAATCTTTTCATGAAAATTTTCAACTTTTTTGAAGCCAAAATCTTTTCATGAAAATGTTCAACTTTTTTGAAGCAGAAATCTTTTCATGAAAATGTTCAACTTTTTTGAAGCCGAAATCTTTTCATGAAAATGTTCAACTTTTTTGAAGCCGAAATCTTTTCATGAAAATCTTCAACTTTTTTGAAGCCGAAATACTTGATGAAAATATTCAACTTTTTTGAAGTCTAAATCTTTTCATGAAAATCTTCAACTTTTTTGAAGCCGAAATACTTGATGAAAATATTCAACTTTTTTGAAGTCTAAATCTTTTCATGAAAATTTTCAACTTTTTTGAAACCTAAATCTTTTCGTGAAAATGTTCAACTTTTTTGAAGCCGAGATCTTTTCATGAAAATTTTCAACTTTTTTGAAGCAGAAATCTTTTCATGAAAATCTTAGACTTTTTTGAAGCCGAAATAATTCATAAAAATTTTCAACTTTTTTGAAACCTAAATCTTTTCATGAAAATTTTCAACTTTTTTGAAGCAGAAATCTTTTCATGAAAATGTTCAACTTTTTTGAAGCAGAAATCTTTTCATGAAAATGTTCCATTTTTATGAAGCCGAAATACTTCATGAAAATTTTCAACTTTTTTGAAGCCGAAATCTTTTCATGAAAATGTTCAACTTTTTTGAAGCCGAAATCTTTTCATGAAAATGTTCATCTTTTTGAAGCCAAAATCTTTTCATGAAAATTTTCAACTTTTTTGAAGCCGAAATAGTTCATGAAAATTTTAGACTTTTTTGAAGCCGAAATACTTCATAAAAATTTTCAACTTTTTTGAAACCTAAATCTTTTCATTAAAATTTTCAACTTTTTTGATGCCGAAATAGTTCATGAAAATTTTCAACTTTTTTGAACCCGAAATCTTTTCATGAAAATTTTCAACTTTTTTGAAGCAGAAATCTTTTCATGAAAATCTTCGACTTTTTTGAAGCCGAAATACTTGATGAAAATATTCAACTTTTTTGAAGTCTAAATCTTTTCATGAAAATTTTCAACTTTTTTGAAACCTAAATCTTTTCATGAAAATTTTCAACTTTTTTGATGCTGAAATAGTTCATGAAAATTTTCAACTTTTTTGAACCCGAAATCTTTTCATGAAAATTTTCAACTTTTTTGAAGCAGAAATCTTTTCATGAAAATTTTCAACTTTTTTGAAGCCGAAATAGTTCATGAAAATTTTAGACTTTTTTGAAGCCGAAATACTTCATGAAAATTTTCAACTTTTTTGAAGCCGAAATCTTTTCATGAAAATGGTCAACTTTTTTGAAGCCGAAATCTTTTCATGAAAATTTTCAACTTTTTGAAGCCGAAATCTTTTCATGAAAATTTTCAACTTTTTTGAAGCAGAAATCTTTTCATGAAAATCTTCGACTTTTTTGAAGCCGAAATACTTGATGAAAATATTCAACCTTTTTGAAGTCTAAATCTTTTCATGAAAATTTTCAACTTTTTTGAAACCTAAATCTTTTCATGAAAATTTTCAACTTTTTTGATGCCGAAATAGTTCATGAAAATTTTCAACTTTTTTGAACCCGAAATCTTTTCATGAAAATGTTCAACTTTTTTGAAGCCGAAATCTTTTCATGAAAATGTTCCATTTTTTTGAAGCCGAAATACTTCATGAAAATTTTCAACTTTTTTGAAGCCGAAATCTTTTCATGAAAATGGTCAACTTTTTTGAAGCAGAAATCTTTTCATGAAAATTTTCAACTTTTTGAAACCGAAATCTTTTCATGAAAATTTTCAACTTTTTTGAAGCCGAAATCTTTTCATGATAATGTTCCATTTTTTTGAAGCCGAAATACTTCATGAAAATTTTCAACTTTTTTGAAGTCGAAATCTTTTCATGTAAATTTTCAACTTTTTTGAAGCCGAAATCTTTTCATGAAAATTTTCCATTTTTTTGAAGCCGAAATGCTTCATGAAAATTTTCAACTTTTTTGAAGCCGAAATACTTCATGAAAATTTTCAACTTTTTTGAAGCCGAAATCTTTTCATGAAAATTTTCCATTTTTTTGAAGCCGAAATACTTCATGAAAATTTTCCACTTTTTTGAACCCGAAATACTTCATGAAAATTTTCAACTTTTTTGAAGCCGAAATCTTTTCATGAAAATGTTCAACTTTTTTGAAGCCGAAATCTTTTCATGAAAATGATACATTTTTTTGAAGCCGAAATACTTCATGAAAATTTTTAACTTTTTTGAAGCCGAAATCTTTTCATGAAAATGTTCAACTTTTTTGAAGCCGAAATCTTTTCATGAAAATTTTCAACTTTTTGAAACCAAAATCTTTTCATGAAAATTTTCAACTTTTTTGAAGCCAAAATCTTTTCATGAAAATGTTCAACTTTTTTGAAGCAGAAATCTTTTCATGAAAATGTTCAACTCTTTTGAAGCCGAAATCTTTTCATGAAAATGTTCAACTTTTTTGAAGCCGAAATCTTTTCATGAAAATGTTCAACTTTTTTGAAGCCGAAATCTTTTCATGAAAATGTTACATTTTTTTGAAGCCCAAATTCTTCATGAAAATTTTCAACTTTTTTGAAGCCGAAATCTTTTCATGAATATGTTTAACTTTTTTGAAGCCGAAATCTTTTCATGAAAATGTTCAACTTTTTTGAAGCCGAAATCTTTTCATGAAAATGTTACATTTTTTTGAAGCCGAAATACTTCATGAAAATTTTCTACTTTTTTGAAGCCGAAATCTTTTCATGAAAATTTTCAACTTTTTGAAACCAAAATCTTTTCATGAAAATTTTCAACTTTTCTGAAGCAGAAATCTTTTCATATAAATTTTCAACTTTTTTGAAGCCGAAATCTTTTCATGAAAATTTTCAACTTTTTTGAAGCAGAAATCTTTTCATGTAAATTTTCAACTTTTTTGAAGCCGAAATCTTTTCATGAAAATTTTCAACTTTTTTGAAGCAGAAATCTTTTCATGAAAATTTTCAACTTTTTTGAAGCCAAAATAGTTCATGAAAATTTTAGACTTTTTTGAAGCCGAAATACTTCATGAAAATTTTCAACTTTTTGAAGCCGAAATCTTTTCATGAAAATGTTCAACTTTTTTGAAGCCGAAATCTTTTCATGAAAATGATACATTTTTTTGAAGCCGAAATACTTCATGAAATTTTTCAACTTTTTTGAAGCCAAAATCTTTTCATGAAAATTTTCAACTTTTTGAAACCAAAATCTTTTCATGAAAATTTTCAACTTTTTTGAAGCCGAAATAGTTCATGAAAATATTCAAAATTCTTGAAGTCTAAATCTTTTCATGAAAATTTTCAACTTTTTTGAAACCTAAATCTTTTCATGAAAATTTTCAACTTTTTTGATGCCGAAATAGTTCATGAAAATTTTCAACTTTTTTGAACCCGAAATCTTTTCATGAAAATGTTCAACTTTTTTGAAGCCGAAATCTTTTCATGAAAATGTTCCATTTTTTTGAAGCCGAAATACTTCATGAAAATTTTCAACTTTTTTGAAGCCGAAATCTTTTCATGAAAATGTTAAACTTTTTTGAAGCCGAAATCTTTTCATGAAAATGGTCAACTTTTTTGAAGCAGAAATCTTTTCATGAAAATTTTCAACTTTTTGAAACCGAAATCTTTTCATGAAAATTTTCAACTTTTTTGAAGCCGAAATCTTTTCATGATAATGTTCCATTTTTTTGAAGCCGAAATACTTCATGAAAATTTTCAACTTTTTTGAAGCCGAAATACTTCATGAAAATTTTCAACTTTTTTGAAGCCGAAATCTTTTCATGAAAATGTTCAACTTTTTTGAAGCCGAAATCTTTTCATGAAAATTTTCAACTTTTTTGAAGCCAAAATCTTTTCATGAAAATGTTCAACTTTTTTGAAGCAGAAATCTTTTCATGAAAATGTTCAACTTTTTTGAAGCCGAAATCTTTTCATGAAAATGTTCAACTTTTTTGAAGCCGAAATCTTTTCATGAAAATCTTCAACTTTTTTGAAGCCGAAATACTTGATGAAAATATTCAACTTTTTTGAAGTCTAAATCTTTTCGTGAAAATGTTCAACTTTTTTGAAGCCGAGATCTTTTCATGAAAATTTTCAACTTTTTTGAAGCAGAAATCTTTTCATGAAAATCTTAGACTTTTTTGAAGCCGAAATAATTCATAAAAATTTTCAACTTTTTTGAAACCTAAATCTTTTCATGAAAATTTTCAACTTTTTTGAAGCAGAAATCTTTTCATGAAAATGTTCAACTTTTTTGAAGCAGAAATCTTTTCATGAAAATGTTCCATTTTTATGAAGCCGAAATACTTCATGAAAATTTTCAACTTTTTTGAAGCCGAAATCTTTTCATGAAAATGTTCAACTTTTTTGAAGCCGAAATCTTTTCATGAAAATGTTCATCTTTTTGAAGCCAAAATCTTTTCATGAAAATTTTCAACTTTTTTGAAGCCGAAATAGTTCATGAAAATTTTAGACTTTTTTGAAGCCGAAATACTTCATAAAAATTTTCAACTTTTTTGAAACCTAAATCTTTTCATTAAAATTTTCAACTTTTTTGATGCCGAAATAGTTCATGAAAATTTTCAACTTTTTTGAACCCGAAATCTTTTCATGAAAATTTTCAACTTTTTTGAAGCAGAAATCTTTTCATGAAAATCTTCGACTTTTTTGAAGCCGAAATACTTGATGAAAATATTCAACTTTTTTGAAGTCTAAATCTTTTCATGAAAATTTTCAACTTTTTTGAAACCTAAATCTTTTCATGAAAATTTTCAACTTTTTTGATGCTGAAATAGTTCATGAAAATTTTCAACTTTTTTGAACCCGAAATCTTTTCATGAAAATTTTCAACTTTTTTGAAGCAGAAATCTTTTCATGAAAATTTTCAACTTTTTTGAAGCCGAAATAGTTCATGAAAATTTTAGACTTTTTTGAAGCCGAAATACTTCATGAAAATTTTCAACTTTTTTGAAGCCGAAATCTTTTCATGAAAATGGTCAACTTTTTTGAAGCCGAAATCTTTTCATGAAAATTTTCAACTTTTTGAAGCCGAAATCTTTTCATGAAAATTTTCAACTTTTTTGAAGCAGAAATCTTTTCATGAAAATCTTCGACTTTTTTGAAGCCGAAATACTTGATGAAAATATTCAACCTTTTTGAAGTCTAAATCTTTTCATGAAAATTTTCAACTTTTTTGAAACCTAAATCTTTTCATGAAAATTTTCAACTTTTTTGATGCCGAAATAGTTCATGAAAATTTTCAACTTTTTTGAACCCGAAATCTTTTCATGAAAATGTTCAACTTTTTTGAAGCCGAAATCTTTTCATGAAAATGTTCCATTTTTTTGAAGCCGAAATACTTCATGAAAATTTTCAACTTTTTTGAAGCCGAAATCTTTTCATGAAAATGGTCAACTTTTTTGAAGCAGAAATCTTTTCATGAAAATTTTCAACTTTTTGAAACCGAAATCTTTTCATGAAAATTTTCAACTTTTTTGAAGCCGAAATCTTTTCATGATAATGTTCCATTTTTTTGAAGCCGAAATACTTCATGAAAATTTTCAACTTTTTTGAAGTCGAAATCTTTTCATGTAAATTTTCAACTTTTTTGAAGCCGAAATCTTTTCATGAAAATTTTCCATTTTTTTGAAGCCGAAATGCTTCATGAAAATTTTCAACTTTTTTGAAGCCGAAATACTTCATGAAAATTTTCAACTTTTTTGAAGCCGAAATCTTTTCATGAAAATTTTCCATTTTTTTGAAGCCGAAATACTTCATGAAAATTTTCCACTTTTTTGAACCCGAAATACTTCATGAAAATTTTCAACTTTTTTGAAGCCGAAATCTTTTCATGAAAATGTTCAACTTTTTTGAAGCCGAAATCTTTTCATGTAAATTTTCAACTTTTTTGAAGCAGAAATCTTTTCATTAAAATGTTCATGTTTTTTGAAGCCGAAATCTTTTCATGAAAATGTTCAACTTTTTTGAAGCCGAAATCTTTTCATGAAAATGATACATTTTTTTGAAGCCGAAATACTTCATGAAAATTTTTAACTTTTTTGAAGCCGAAATCTTTTCATGAAAATGTTCAACTTTTTTGAAGCCGAAATCTTTTCATGAAAATTTTCAACTTTTTGAAACCAAAATCTTTTCATGAAAATTTTCAACTTTTTTGAAGCCAAAATCTTTTCATGAAAATGTTCAACTTTTTTGAAGCAGAAATCTTTTCATGAAAATGTTCAACTCTTTTGAAGCCGAAATCTTTTCATGAAAATGTTCAACTTTTTTGAAGCCGAAATCTTTTCATGAAAATGTTCAACTTTTTTGAAGCCGAAATCTTTTCATGAAAATGTTACATTTTTTTGAAGCCCAAATTCTTCATGAAAATTTTCAACTTTTTTGAAGCCGAAATCTTTTCATGAATATGTTTAACTTTTTTGAAGCCGAAATCTTTTCATGAAAATGTTCAACTTTTTTGAAGCCGAAATCTTTTCATGAAAATGTTACATTTTTTTGAAGCCGAAATACTTCATGAAAATTTTCTACTTTTTTGAAGCCGAAATCTTTTCATGAAAATTTTCAACTTTTTGAAACCAAAATCTTTTCATGAAAATTTTCAACTTTTCTGAAGCAGAAATCTTTTCATATAAATTTTCAACTTTTTTGAAGCCGAAATCTTTTCATGAAAATTTTCAACTTTTTTGAAGCAGAAATCTTTTCATGTAAATTTTCAACTTTTTTGAAGCCGAAATCTTTTCATGAAAATTTTCAACTTTTTTGAAGCAGAAATCTTTTCATGAAAATTTTCAACTTTTTTGAAGCCAAAATAGTTCATGAAAATTTTAGACTTTTTTGAAGCCGAAATACTTCATGAAAATTTTCAACTTTTTGAAGCCGAAATCTTTTCATGAAAATGTTCAACTTTTTTGAAGCCGAAATCTTTTCATGAAAATGATACATTTTTTTGAAGCCGAAATACTTCATGAAATTTTTCAACTTTTTTGAAGCCAAAATCTTTTCATGAAAATTTTCAACTTTTTGAAACCAAAATCTTTTCATGAAAATTTTCAACTTTTTTGAAGCCGAAATAGTTCATGAAAATATTCAAAATTCTTGAAGTCTAAATCTTTTCATGAAAATTTTCAACTTTTTTGAACCCGAAATCTTTTCATGAAAATGTTCAACTTTTTTGAAGCCGAAATCTTTTCATGAAAATGTTCCATTTTTTTGAAGCCGAAATACTTCATGAAAATTTTCAACTTTTTTGAAGCCGAAATCTTTTCATGAAAATGTTAAACTTTTTTGAAGCCGAAATCTTTTCATGAAAATGGTCAACTTTTTTGAAGCAGAAATCTTTTCATGAAAATTTTCAACTTTTTGAAACCGAAATCTTTTCATGAAAATTTTCAACTTTTTTGAAGCCGAAATCTTTTCATGATAATGTTCCATTTTTTTGAAGCCGAAATACTTCATGAAAATTTTCAACTTTTTTGAAGCCGAAATACTTCATGAAAATTTTCAACTTTTTTGAAGCCGAAATCTTTTCATGAAAATGTTCAACTTTTTTGAAGCCGAAATCTTTTCATGAAAATTTTCAACTTTTTTGAAGCCAAAATCTTTTCATGAAAATGTTCAACTTTTTTGAAGCAGAAATCTTTTCATGAAAATGTTCAACTTTTTTGAAGCCGAAATCTTTTCATGAAAATGTTCAACTTTTTTGAAGCCGAAATCTTTTCATGAAAATGTTACATTTTTTTGAAGCCGAAATTCTTCATGAAAATTTTCAACTTTTTTGAAGTCGAAATCTTTTCATGAATATGTTTAACTTTTTTGAAGCCGAAATCTTTTCATGAAAATGTTCAACTTTTTTGAAGCCGAAATCTTTTCATGAAAATGTTACATTTTTTTGAAGCCGAAATACTTCATGAAAATTTTCTACTTTTTTGAAGCCGAAATCTTTTCATGAAAATTTTCAACTTTTTGAAACCAAAATCTTTTCATGAAAATTTTCAACTTTTTTGAAGCAGAAATCTTTTCATATAAATTTTCAACTTTTTTGAAGCCGAAATCTTTTCATGAAAATTTTCAACTTTTTTGAAGCAGAAATCTTTTCATGTAAATTTTCAACTTTTTTGAAGCCGAAATCTTTTTATGAAAATTTTCAACTTTTTTGAAGCAGAAATCTTTTCATGAAAATTTTAGACTTTTTTGAAGCCGAAATAGTTCATGAAAATGTTCAACTTTTTTGAAACCTAAATCTTTTCATGAAAATGTTCAACTTTTTTGAAGCCGAAATCTTTTCATGAAAATGTTACATTTTTTTGAAGCCGAAATACTTCATGAAAATTTTCAACTTTTTTGAAGCCGAAATCTTTTCATGAAAATTTTCAACTTTTTTGAAGCCGAAATCTTTTCATGAAAATGTTTAAC
The DNA here is from genome assembly GCF_963930695.1 of Labrus bergylta. Lineage (NCBI taxonomy): Eukaryota > Metazoa > Chordata > Actinopteri > Labriformes > Labridae > Labrus > Labrus bergylta. The sequence continues at coordinate 628,347 of NC_089195.1, read as the reverse complement.
TTTTTTGAAGCCGAAATCTTTTCATGAAAATTTTCAACTTTTTGAAACCAAAATCTTTTCATGAAAATGTTACATTTTTTTGAAGCCGAAATTCTTCATGAAAATTTTCAACTTTTTTGAAGTCGAAATCTTTTCATGAATATGTTTAACTTTTTTGAAGCCGAAATCTTTTCATGAAAATGTTCAACTTTTTTGAAGCCGAAATCTTTTCATGAAAATGTTACATTTTTTTGAAGCCGAAATACTTCATGAAAATTTTCTACTTTTTTGAAGCCGAAATCTTTTCATGAAAATTTTCAACTTTTTGAAACCAAAATCTTTTCATGAAAATTTTCAACTTTTTTGAAGCAGAAATCTTTTCATATAAATTTTCAACTTTTTTGAAGCCGAAATCTTTTCATGAAAATTTTCAACTTTTTTGAAGCAGAAATCTTTTCATGTAAATTTTCAACTTTTTTGAAGCCGAAATCTTTTTATGAAAATTTTCAACTTTTTTGAAGCAGAAATCTTTTCATGAAAATTTTAGACTTTTTTGAAGCCGAAATAGTTCATGAAAATGTTCAACTTTTTTGAAACCTAAATCTTTTCATGAAAATGTTCAACTTTTTTGAAGCCGAAATCTTTTCATGAAAATGTTACATTTTTTTGAAGCCGAAATACTTCATGAAAATTTTCAACTTTTTTGAAGCCGAAATCTTTTCATGAAAATTTTCAACTTTTTTGAAGCCGAAATCTTTTCATGAAAATGTTTAACTTTTTTGAAGCCGAAATCTTTTCATGAAAATTTTCAACTTTTTGAAACCAAAATCTTTTCATGAAAATTTTCAACTTTTTTGAAGCAGAAATCTTTTCATGTAAATTTTCAACTTTTTTGAAGCCGAAATCTTTTCATGAAAATTTTCAACTTTTTTGAAGCAGAAATCTTTTCATGAAAATTTTCAACTTTTTTGAAGCCGAAATAGTTCATGAAAATTTTAGACTTTTTTGAAGCCGAAATACTTCATGAAAATTTTCAACTTTTTTTAAGCAGAAATCTTTTCATGAAAATCTTAGACTTTTTTGAAGTCGAAATCTTTTCATGTAAATTTTCAACTTTTTTGAAGCAGAAATCTTTTCATGAAAATGGTCAACTTTTTTGAAGCAGAAATCTTTTCATGAAAATCTTAGACTTTTTTGAAGTCGAAATCTTTTCATGAAAATTTTCAACTTTTTTGAAGCAGAAATCTTTTCATGAAAATTTTAGACTTTTTTGAAGCCGAAATACTTCATGAAAATTTTCAACTTTTTTGAAACCTAAATCTTTTCATGAAAATTTTCAACTTTTTGAAACCTAAATCTTTTCATGAAAATTTTCAACTTTTTTGAAGCCGAAATCTTTTCATGAAAATTTTCAACTTTTTTGAAGCCGAAATCTTTTCTTGAAAATTTTCAACTTTTTTGAAGCAGAAATCTTTTCATGAAAATTTCCAACTTTTTTGAAGCCGAAATAGTTCATGAAAATTTTAGACTTTTTTGAAGCCGAAATACTTCATGAAAATTTTCAACTTTTTTGAAGCCGAAATCTTTTCATGAAAATGGTCAACTTTTTTGAAGCAGAAATCTTTTCATGAAAATTTTCAACTTTTTGAAGCCGAAATCTTTTCATGAAAATTTTCAACTTTTTTGAAGCAGAAATCTTTTCATGAAAATGTTCAACTTTTTTGAAGCCGAAATCTTTTCATGAAAATGTTCAACTTTTTTGAAGCCGAGATCTTTTCATGAAAATTTTCAACTTTTTGAAACCGAAATCTTTTCATGAAAATGTTCAACTTTTTTGAAGCCGAAATCTTTTCATGAAAATTTTCAACTTTTTTGAAGCAGAAATCTTTTCATGAAAATTTCCAACTTTTTTGAACCCGAAATAGTTCATGAAAATTTTCAACTTTTTTGAAGCCGAAATACTTCATGAAAATGTTCAACTTTTTTGAAACCTAAATCTTTTCATGAAAATGTTCAACTTTTTTGAAGCCGAAATCTTTTCATGAAAATTTTCAACTTTTTTGAAGCCGAAATCTTTTCATGAAAATGTTACATTTTTTTGAAGCCGAAATACTTCATGAAAATTTTCAACTTTTTTGAAGCCGAAATCTTTTCATGAAAATGTTTAACTTTTTTGAAGCCGAAATCTTTTCATGAAAATTTTCAACTTTTTGAAACCAAAATCTTTTCATGAAAATTTTCAACTTTTTTGAAGCAGAAATCTTTTCATGTAAATTTTCAACTTTTTTGAAGCCGAAATCTTTTCATGAAAATTTTCAACTTTTTTGAAGCTGAAATCTTTTCATGAAAATTTTCAACTTTTTTGAAGCCGAAATAGTTCATGAAAATTTTAGACTTTTTTGAAGCCGAAATACTTCATGAAAATTTTCAACTTTTTTTAAGCAGAAATCTTTTCATGAAAATCTTAGACTTTTTTGAAGTCGAAATCTTTTCATGTAAATTTTCAACTTTTTTGAAGCAGAAATCTTTTCATGAAAATGGTCAACTTTTTTGAAGCAGAAATCTTTTCATGAAAATCTTAGACTTTTTTGAAGTCGAAATCTTTTCATGAAAATTTTCAACTTTTTTGAAGCAGAAATCTTTTCATGAAAATTTTAGACTTTTTTGAAGCCGAAATACTTCATGAAAATTTTCAACTTTTTTGAAACCTAAATCTTTTCATGAAAATTTTCAACTTTTTGAAACCGAAATCTTTTCATGAAAATTTTCAACTTTTTTGAAGCCGAAATCTTTTCATGAAAATTTTCAACTTTTTTGAAGCCGAAATCTTTTCTTGAAAATTTTCAACTTTTTTGAAGCAGAAATCTTTTCATGAAAATTTCCAACTTTTTTGAAGCCGAAATAGTTCATGAAAATTTTAGACTTTTTTGAAGCCGAAATACTTCATGAAAATTTTCAACTTTTTTGAAGCCGAAATCTTTTCATGAAAATGGTCAACTTTTTTGAAGCAGAAATCTTTTCATGAAAATTTTTAACTTTTTGAAGCCGAAATCTTTTCATGAAAATTTTCAACTTTTTTGAAGCAGAAATCTTTTCATGAAAATGTTCAACTTTTTTGAAGCCGAAATCTTTTCATGAAAATGTTCAACTTTTTTGAAGCCGAGATCTTTTCATGAAAATTTTCAACTTTTTGAAACCGAAATCTTTTCATGAAAATGTTCAACTTTTTTGAAGCCGAAATCTTTTCATGAAAATTTTCAACTTTTTTGAAGCAGAAATCTTTTCATGAAAATTTCCAACTTTTTTGAACCCGAAATAGTTCATGAAAATTTTCAACTTTTTTGAAGCCGAAATACTTCATGAAAATGTTCAACTTTTTTGAAACCTAAATCTTTTCATGAAAATGTTCAACTTTTTTGAAGCCGAAATCTTTTCATGAAAATGTTCAACTTTTTTGAAGCCGAAATCTTTTTATGAAAATTTTCAACTTTTTTGAAGCAGAAATCTTTTCATGAAAATTTTAGACTTTTTTGAAGCCGAAATAGTTCATGAAAATTTTAGACTTTTTTGAAGCCGAAATACTTCATGAAAATGTTCAACTTTTTTGAAACCTAAATCTTTTCATGAAAATGTTCAAATTTTTTGAAGCCGAAATCTTTTCATGAAAATGTTACATTTTTTTGAAGCCGAAATACTTCATGAAAATTTTCAACTTTTTTGAAGCCAAAATCTTTTCATGAAAATGGTCAACTTTTTTGAAGCAGAAATCTTTTCATGAAAATCTTCAACTTTTTTGAAGCCGGAATACTTCATGAAAATTTTCAACTTTTTTGAAACCGAAATACTTCATGAAAATTTTCAACTTTTTTGAAACCTAAATCTTTTCATGAAAATTTTCAACTTTTTGAAACCGAAATACTTCATGAAAATTTTCAACTTTTTTGAAGCCGAAATCTTTTCATGAAAATTTTCAACTTTTTGAAACCAAAATCTTTTCATGAAAATTTTCAACTTTTTTGAAGCCGAAATACTTCATGAAAATTTTCAACTTTTTTTAAACCTTAATATTTTCATGAAAATTTTCAACTTTTTGAAACCGAAATCTTTTCATGAAAATTTTCAACTTTTTTGAAGCCGAAATCTTTTCATGAAAATGTTCAACTTTTTTGAAGCCGAAATCTTTTCATGAAAATTTTCAACTTTTTTGAAGCAGAAATCTTTTCATGAAAATTTTCAACTTTTTTGAAGCCGAAATAGTTCATGAAAATTTTAGACTTTTTTGAAGCCGAAATACTTCATGAAAATGTTCAACTTTTTTGAAACCTAAATCTTTTCATGAAAATGTTCAACTTTTTTGAAGTCGAAATCTTTTCATGTAAATTTTCAACTTTTTTAAAGCAGAAATCTTTTCATGAAAATGTTCAACTTTTTTGAAGCCAAAATCTTTTCATGAAAATGTTCAACTTTTTTGAAGCCGAAATACTTCATGACAATTTTCAACTTTTTTGAAGCCGAAATCTTTTCATGAAAATGTTCAACTTTTTTGAAGCCGAAATCTTTTCATGAAAATTTTCAACTTTTTTGAAGCCGAAATCTTTTCATGAAAATGTTCAACTTTTTTGAAGCCGAGATCTTTTCATGAAAATTTTCAACTTTTTGAAACCGAAATCTTTTCATGAAAATTTTCAACTTTTTTGAAGCCGAAATCTTTTCATGAAAATGGTCAACTTTTTTGAAGCCGAAATCTTTTCATGAAAATGTTCAACTTTTTTGAAGCCGAAATCTATTCATGAAAATGTTCAACTTTTTTGAAGCCGAAATCTTTTCATGAAAATTTTCAACTTTTTTGAAGCAGAAATCTTTTCATGAAAATCTTACACTTTTTTGAAGTCGAAATCTTTTTATGTAAATTTTCAACTTTTTTGAAGTCATAATCTTTTCATGTAAATTTTCAACTTTTTTGAAGCAGAAATCTTTTCATGAAAATGTTCAACTTTTTTGAAGCCGAAATCTTTTCATGAAAATGTTCAACTTTTTTGAAGCCGAAATCTATTCATGAAAATGTTCAACTTTTTTGAAGCCGAAATCTTTTCATGAAAATGTTACATTTTTTTGAAGCCGAAATCTTTTCATGAAAATTTTCAACTTTTTTGATGCCGAAATAGTTCATGAAAATTTTCAACATTTTTGAAGCCGAAATCTTTTCATGAAAATGTTCCATTTTTTGAAGCCGAAATACTTCATGAAAATTTTCAACTTTTTTGAAGCCGAAATCTTTTCATGAAAATGTTCAACTTTTTTGAAGCCGAAATCTTTTCATGAAAATGTTACATTTTTTTGAAGCCGAAATACTTCATGAAAATTTTCAACTTTTTTGAAGCCGAAATCTTTTCATGAAAATTTTCAACTTTTTGAAACCAAAATCTTTTCATGTAATTTTTCAACTTTTTTGAAGCAGAAATCTTTTCATGAAAATGTTCAACTTTTTTGAAGCCGAAATCTTTTCATGAAAATTTTCAACTTTTTTGAAGCCAAAATCCTTTCATGAAAATTTTCAACTTTTTTGAAGCAGAAATCTTTTCATGAAAATGTTCAACTTTTTTGAAGCAGAAATCTTTTCATGAAAATTTTCCATTTTTTTGAAGCCGAAATACTTCATGACAATTTTCAACTTTTTTGAAGCCGAAATCTTTTCATGAAAATGTTCAACTTTTTTGAAGCCGAAATCTTTTCATGAAAATTTTCAACTTTTTTGAAGCCGAAATCTTTTCATGAAAATGGTCAACTTTTTTGAAGCCGAAATACTTCATGAAAATTTTCAACTTTTTTGAAGCAGAAATCTTTTCATGAAAATGTTCAACTTTTTTGAAACCAAAATCTTTTCATGAAAATTTTCAACTTTTTTGAAGCCGAAATCTTTTCATGAAAATGTTCAACTTTTTTGAAGCAGAAATCTTTTCATGAAAATTTTCAACTTTTTGAAACCAAAATCTTTTCATGTAAATTTTCAACTTTTTGAAACCAAAATCTTTTCATGTAATTTTTCAACTTTTTTGAACCCGAAATCTTTTCATGAAAATGTTCAACTTTTTTGAAGCCGAAATCTTTTCATGAAAATGTTCCATTTTTTTGAAGCCGAAATACTTCATTAAAATTTTCAACTTTTTTGAAGCCGAAACCTTTTCATGAAAATGTTCAACTTTTTTGAAGCCGAAATCTTTTCATGAAAATTTTCAACTTTTTTGAAGCAGAAATCTTTTCATGAAAATCTTAGACTTTTTTGAAGTCGAAATCTTTTTATGTAAATTTTCAACTTTTTTGAAGTCATAATCTTTTCATGTAAATTTTCAACTTTTTTGAAGCAGAAATCTTTTCATGAAAATGTTCAACTTTTTTGAAGCCGAAATCTTTTCATGAAAATGTTCAACTTTTTTGAAGCCGAAATCTATTCATGAAAATGTTCAACTTTTTTGAAGCCGAAATCTTTTCATGAAAATTTTCAACTTTTTTGAAGCAGAAATCTTTTCATGAAAATCTTACACTTTTTTGAAGTCGAAATCTTTTTATGTAAATTTTCAACTTTTTTGAAGTCATAATCTTTTCATGTAAATTTTCAACTTTTTTGAAGCAGAAATCTTTTCATGAAAATGTTCAACTTTTTTGAAGCCGAAATCTTTTCATGAAAATGTTCAACTTTTTTGAAGCCGAAATCTATTCATGAAAATGTTCAACTTTTTTGAAGCCGAAATCTTTTCATTAAAATGTTACATTTTTTTGAAGCCGAAATCTTTTCATGAAAATTTTCAACTTTTTTGATGCCGAAATAGTTCATGAAAATTTTCAACATTTTTGAAGCCGAAATCTTTTCATGAAAATGTTCCATTTTTTGAAGCCGAAATACTTCATGAAAATTTTCAACTTTTTTGAAGCCGAAATCTTTTCATGAAAATGTTCAACTTTTTTGAAGCCGAAATCTTTTCATGAAAATGTTACATTTTTTTGAAGCCGAAATACTTCATGAAAATTTTCAACTTTTTTGAAGCCGAAATCTTTTCATGAAAATGTTCAACTTTTTTGAAGCAGAAATCTTTTCATGAAAATGTTCAACTTTTTTGAAGCCGAAATCTTTTCATGAAAATTTTCAACTTTTTTGAAGCCAAAATCCTTTCATGAAAATTTTCAACTTTTTTGAAGCCGAAATCTTTTCATGAAAATTTTCAACTTTTTTGATGCCGAAATAGTTCATGAAAATTTTCAACTTTTTTGAAGCCGAAATCTTTTCATGAAAATGTTCCATTTTTTGAAGCCGAAATACTTCATGAAAATTTTCAACTTTTTCGAAGCCGAAATCTTTTCATGAAAATGTTCAACTTTTTTGAAGCCGAAATCTTTTCATGAAAATGTTACATTTTTTTGAAGCCGAAATACTTCATGAAAATTTTCAACTTTTTTGAAGCCGAAATCTTTTCATGAAAATTTTCAACTTTTTGAAACCAAAATCTTTTCATGTAATTTTTCAACTTTTTTGAAGCAGAAATCTTTTCATGAAAATGTTCAACTTTTTTGAAGCCGAAATCTTTTCATGAAAATTTTCAACTTTTTTGAAGCCAAAATCCTTTCATGAAAATTTTCAACTTTTTTGAAGCAGAAATCTTTTCATGAAAATCTTCAACTTTTTTGAAGCCGAAATACTTGATGAAAATATTCAACTTTTTTGAAGTCTAAATCTTTTCGTGAAAATGTTCAACTTTTTTGAAGCCGAGATCTTTTCATGAAAATTTTCAACTTTTTTGAAGCAGAAATCTTTTCATGAAAATCTTAGACTTTTTTGAAGCCGAAATCTTTTCATGAAAATGTTCCATTTTTATGAAGCCGAAATACTTCATGAAAATTTTCAACTTTTTTGAAGCCGAAATCTTTTCATGAAAATGTTCAACTTTTTTGAAGCCGAAATCTTTTCATGAAAATTTTCATCTTTTTGAAGCCAAAATCTTTTCATGAAAATTTTCAACTTTTTTGATGCCGAAATAGTTCATGAAAATTTTCAACTTTTTTGAACCCGAAATCTTTTCATGAAAATTTTCAACTTTTTTGAAGCAGAAATCTTTTCATGAAAATGTTCCATTTTTTTGAAGCCGAAATACTTCATGAAATTTTTCAACTTTTTTGATGCCAAAATCTTTTCATGAAAATGTTCAACTTTTTTGAAGCCGAAATCTTTTCATGAAAATTTTAGACTTTTTTGAAGCCGAAATCTTTTCATGAAAATTTTGAACTTTTTTGAAGCAGAAATCTTTTCATGAAAATCTTAGACTTTTTTGAAGTCGAAATCTTTTCATGTAAATTTTCAACTTTTTTGAAGCAGAAATCTTTTCATGAAAATCTTAGACTTTTTTGAAGCCGAAATCTTTTCATGAAAATTTTCAACTTTTTTGAAGCCAAAATCCTGTCATGAAAATTTTCAACTTTTTTGAAGAAGAAATCTTTTCATGAAAATCTTCGACTTTTTTGAAGCCGAAATACTTGATGAAAATATTCAACTTTTTTGAAGTCTAAATCTTTTCATGAAAATTTTCAACTTTTTTGATGCCGAAATAGTTCATGAAAATTTTCAACTTTTTTGAAGCCGAAATCTTTTCATGAAAATGTTCAACTTTTTTGATGCCGAAATAGTTCATGAAAATTTTCAACTTTTTTGATGCCGAAATAGTTCATGAAAATCTTCGACTTTTTTGAAGCCGAAATACTACATGAAAATTTTCAACCTTTTTGAAACCTAAATCTTTTCATGAAAATTTTCAACTTTTTTGATGCCGAAATAGTTCATGAAAATTTTCAACTTTTTTGATGCCGAAATCTTTTCATGAAAATGTTCAACTTTTTTGATGCCGAAATCTTTTCATGAAAATTTTCAACTTTTTGAAGCCCAAATCTTTTCATTAAGATTTTCATCTTTTTTGAAACATAATTCTTTTCATGAAAATTTTAGACTTTTTTGTAGTCGAAATACTTCATGAAAATTTTCAACTTTTTTAAAGCCGAAATCTTTTCATGAAAATCTTCGACTTTTATGAAGTCGAAATAGTTCATGAAAGTTTTCTACCTTTTTGAAGCTGAAATCTTTTCATGAAAATTTTCAACTTTTTGAAACCAAAATCTTTTCATGAAAATGTTCAACTTTTTTGAAGCCGAAATCTTTTCATGAAAATTTTCAACTTTTTTGAAGCCAAAATCCTTTCATGAAAATTTTCAACTTTTTTGAAGCAGAAATCTTTTCATGAAAATGTTCAACTTTTTTGAAGCAGAAATCTTTTCATGAAAATTTTCCATTTTTTTGAAGCCGAAATACTTCATGACAATTTTCAACTTTTTTGAAGCCGAAATCTTTTCATGAAAATGTTCAACTTTTTTGAAGCCGAAATCTTTTCATGAAAATTTTCAACTTTTTTGAAGCCGAAATCTTTTCATGAAAATGTTCAACTTTTTTGAAGCCGAGATCTTTTCATGAAAATTTTCAACTTTTTGAAACCGAAATCTTTTCATGAAAATTTTCAACTTTTTTGAAGCCGAAATCTTTTCATGAAAATGGTCAACTTTTTTGAAGCCGAAATACTTCATGAAAATTTTCAACTTTTTTGAAGCAGAAATCTTTTCATGAAAATGTTCAACTTTTTTGAAACCAAAATCTTTTCATGAAAATTTTCAACTTTTTTGAAGCCGAAATCTTTTCAAGAAAATGTTCAACTTTTTTGAAGCAGAAATCTTTTCATGAAAATTTTCAACTTTTTGAAACCAAAATCTTTTCATGTAAATTTTCAACTTTTTGAAACCAAAATCTTTTCATGTAATTTTTCAACTTTTTTGAACCCGAAATCTTTTCATGAAAATGTTCAACTTTTTTGAAGCCGAAATCTTTTCATGAAAATGTTCCATTTTTTTGAAGCCGAAATACTTCATTAAAATTTTCAACTTTTTTGAAGCCGAAACCTTTTCATGAAAATGTTCAACTTTTTTGAAGCCGAAATCTTTTCATGAAAATTTTCAACTTTTTTGAAGCAGAAATCTTTTCATGAAAATCTTAGACTTTTTTGAAGTCGAAATCTTTTTATGTAAATTTTCAACTTTTTTGAAGTCATAATCTTTTCATGTAAATTTTCAACTTTTTTGAAGCAGAAATCTTTTCATGAAAATGTTCAACTTTTTTGAAGCCGAAATCTTTTCATGAAAATGTTCAACTTTTTTGAAGCCGAAATCTATTCATGAAAATGTTCAACTTTTTTGAAGCCGAAATCTTTTCATGAAAATTTTCAACTTTTTTGAAGCAGAAATCTTTTCATGAAAATCTTACACTTTTTTGAAGTCGAAATCTTTTTATGTAAATTTTCAACTTTTTTGAAGGCTAAATCTTTTCATGTAAATTTTCAACTTTTTTGAAGCAGAAATCTTTTCATGAAAATGTTCAACTTTTTTGAAGCCGAAATCTTTTCATGAAAATGTTCAACTTTTTTGAAGCCGAAATCTATTCATGAAAATGTTCAACTTTTTTGAAGCCGAAATCTTTTCATGAAAATGTTACATTTTTTTGAAGCCGAAATCTTTTCATGAAAATTTTCAACTTTTTTGATGCCGAAATAGTTCATGAAAATTTTCAACATTTTTGAAGCCGAAATCTTTTCATGAAAATGTTCCATTTTTTGAAGCCGAAATCTTTTCATGAAAATTTTCAACTTTTTTGAAGCCGAAATCTTTTCATGAAAATGTTCAACTTTTTTGAAGCCGAAATCTTTTCATGAAAATGTTACATTTTTTTGAAGCCGAAATACTTCATGAAAATTTTCAACTTTTTTGAAGCCGAAATCTTTTCATGAAAATGTTCAACTTTTTTGAAGCAGAAATCTTTTCATGAAAATGTTCAACTTTTTTGAAGCCGAAATCTTTTCATGAAAATTTTCAACTTTTTTGAAGCCAAAATCCTTTCATGAAAATTTTCAACTTTTTTGAAGCCGAAATCTTTTCATGAAAATTTTCAACTTTTTTGATGCCGAAATAGTTCATGAAAATTTTCAACTTTTTTGAAGCCGAAATCTTTTCATGAAAATGTTCCATTTTTTGAAGCCGAAATACTTCATGAAAATTTTCAACTTTTTTGAAGCCGAAATCTTTTCATGAAAATGTTCAACTTTTTTGAAGCCGAAATCTTTTCATGAAAATGTTACATTTTTTTGAAGCCGAAATACTTCATGAAAATTTTCAACTTTTTTGAAGCCGAAATCTTTTCATGAAAATTTTCAACTTTTTGAAACCAAAATCTTTTCATGTAATTTTTCAACTTTTTTGAAGCAGAAATCTTTTCATGAAAATGTTCAACTTTTTTGAAGCCGAAATCTTTTCATGAAAATCTTCAACTTTTTTGAAGCCGAAATACTTGATGAAAATATTCAACTTTTTTGAAGTCTAAATCTTTTCGTGAAAATGTTCAACTTTTTTGAAGCCGAGATCTTTTCATGAAAATTTTCAACTTTTTTGAAGCAGAAATCTTTTCATGAAAATCTTAGACTTTTTTGAAGCCGAAATACTTCATAAAAATTTTCAACTTTTTTGAAACCTAAATCTTTTCATGAAAATTTTCAACTTTTTTGAAGCAGAAATCTTTTCATGAAAATGTTCAACTTTTTTGAAGCAGAAATCTTTTCATGAAAATGTTCCATTTTTATGAAGCCGAAATACTTCATGAAAATTTTCAACTTTTTTGAAGCCGAAATCTTTTCATGAAAATGTTCAACTTTTTTGAAGCCGAAATAGTTCATGAAAATTTTAGACTTTTTTGAAGCCGAAATACTTCATAAAAATTTTCAACTTTTTTGAAACCTAAATCTTTTCATTAAAATTTTCAACTTTTTTGATGCCGAAATAGTTCATGAAAATTTTCAACTTTTTTGAACCCGAAATCTTTTCATGAAAATTTTCAACTTTTTTGAAGCAGAAATCTTTTCATGAAAATGTTCCATTTTTTTGAAGCCGAAATACTTCATGAAATTTTTCAACTTTTTTGATGCCAAAATCTTTTCATGAAAATGTTCAACTTTTTTGAAGCCGAAATCTTTTCATGAAAATGTTCAACTTTTTTGAAGCCGAAATCTTTTCATGAAAATTTAGAACTTTTTTGAAGCAGAAATCTTTTCATGAAAATCTTAGACTTTTTTGAAGTCGAAATCTTTTCATGTAAATTTTCAACTTTTTTGAAGCAGAAATCTTTTCATGAAAATCTTAGACTTTTTTGAAGCCGAAATCTTTTCATGAAAATTTTCAACTTTTTTGAAGCCAAAATCCTGTCATGAAAATTTTCAACTTTTTTGAAGAAGAAATCTTTTCATGAAAATCTTCGACTTTTTTGAAGCCGAAATACTTGATGAAAATATTCAACTTTTTTGAAGTCTAAATCTTTTCATGAAAATTTTCAACTTTTTTGATGCCGAAATAGTTCATGAAAATTTTCAACTTTTTTGAAGCCGAAATCTTTTCATGAAAATGTTCAACTTTTTTGATGCCGAAATAGTTCATGAAAATTTTCAACTTTTTTGATGCCGAAATAGTTCATGAAAATCTTCGACTTTTTTGAAGCCGAAATACTACATGAAAATTTTCAACCTTTTTGAAACCTAAATCTTTTCATGAAAATTTTCAACTTTTTTGATGCCGAAATAGTTCATGAAAATTTTCAACTTTTTTGATGCCGAAATCTTTTCATGAAAATGTTCAACTTTTTTGATGCCGAAATCTTTTCATGAAAATTTTCAACTTTTTGAAGCCCAAATCTTTTCATTAAGATTTTCATCTTTTTTGAAACATAATTCTTTTCATGAAAATTTTAGACTTTTTTGTAGTCGAAATACTTCATGAAAATTTTCAACTTTTTTAAAGCCGAAATCTTTTCATGAAAATCTTCGACTTTTATGAAGTCGAAATAGTTCATGAAAGTTTTCTACCTTTTTGAAGCTGAAATCTTTTCATGAAAATTTTCAACTTTTTGAAACCAAAATCTTTTCATGAAAATTTTCAACTTTTTTGAAGCCGAAATCTTTTCATGAAAATTTTCAACTTTTTGAAACCAAAATCTTTTCATGAAAATTTTCAACTTTTTTGAAGCCGAAATCTTTTCATGAAAATCTTCAACATTTTTGAAGCCGAAATCTTTTCATGAAAATGTTCAACTTTTTTGAAGCCGAGATCTTTTCATGAAAATTTTCAACTTTTTGAAGCCGAAATCTTTTCATGAAAATGTTCAACTTATTTGAAGCCGAAATCTTTTCATGAACATGGTCAACTTTTTTGAAGCCGAAATCTTTTCATGAAAATGTTCAAGTTTTTTGAAGCCGAAATCTTTTCATGAAAATGTTCCATTTTTTTGCAGCCGAAATACTTCATGAAAATTTTCAACTTTTTTGAAGCCGAAATCTTTTCATGAAAATCTTCAACTTTTTTGAAGCCGAAATCTTTTCATGAAAATTTTCAACTTTTTGAAACCGAAATCTTTTCATGAAAATGGTCAACTTTTTTGAAGCCGAAATCTTTTCATGAAAATTTTCAACTTTTTAAGCTTTAATCTTTTCATGAAAATGTTCAACTTTTTTGAAGCAGAAATCTTTTCATGAAAATGTTCAACTTTTTTGAAGCCGAAATCTTTTCATGAAAATGGTCAGCTTTTTTGAAGCAGAAATCTTTTCATGAAAATCTTCGACTTTTTTGAAGTCGAAATAGTTCATGAAAGTTTTCAACCTTTTTGAAGCCAAAATCCTGTCATGAAAATTTTCAACTTTTTTGAAGCCGAAATCTTTTCATGAAAATGGTCAACTTTTTTGAAGCCGAAATCTTTTCATGAAAATTTTAGACTTTTTTGCAGCCGAAATACTTCATGAAAATGTTCAACTTTTTTGAAGCCGAAATCTTTTCATGAAAATTTTCAACTTTTTGAAACCGAGATCTTTTCATGAAAATGGTCAACTTTTTTGAAGCCGAAATCTTTTCATGAAAATTTTCAACTTTTTGAAGCCGATATCTTTTCATGAAAATTTTCAACTTTTTTGAAGCAGAAATCTTTTCATGAAAATTTTAGAATTTTTTGAAGTCGAAATCTTTTCATGTAAATTTTCAACTTTTTTGAAGCCGAAATCTTTTCATGAAAATGTTCAAATTTTTTGAAACCGAAATCTTTTCATGAAAATGTTCAAGTTTTTTGAAGCCGAAATCTTTTCATGAAAATGTTCCATTTTTTTGAAGCCGAAATACTTCATGAAAATTTTCAACTTTTTTGAAGCAGAAATCTTTTCATGAAAATGTTCAACTTTTTTGAAACCAAAATCTTTTCATGAAAATTTTCAACTTTTTTGAAGCCGAAATCTTTTCATGAAAATGTTCAACTTTTTTGAAAATGAGATCTTTTCATGAAAATTTTCAACTTTTTGAAACCGAAATCTTTTCATGAAAATTTTCAACTTTTTTGAAGCCAAAATCTTTTCATGAAAATAGTCAACTTTTTTGAAGCCGAAATCTTTTCATGAAAATTTTCAACTTTTTGAAGCCGAAATCTTTTCATGAAAATGGTCAACTTTTTTGAAGCAGAAATCTTTTCATGAAAATTTTCAACTTTTTTGAAGCAGAAATCTTTTCATGAAAATTTTCAACTTTTTGAAACCAAAATCTTTTCATGAAAATTTTCAACTTTTTTGAAGCCGAAATCTTTTCATGAAAATGTTCAACTTTTTTGAAGCCGAAATCTTTTCATGAAAATCTTCGACTTTTTTGAAGCCGAAATACATGATGAAAATATTCAACTTTTTTGAAGTCTAAATCTTTTCATGAAAATCTTCGACTTTTTTGAAGCCGAAATACATGATGAAAATATTCAACTTTTTTGAAGTCTAAATCTTTTCATGAAAATTTTCAACTTTTTTGAAGCAGAAATCTTTTCATGAAAATTTTCAACTTTTTTGATGCTGAAATAGTTCATGAAAATCTTCGACTTTTTTGAAGCCGAAATACTTCATGAAAATTTTCAACTTTTTTGAAACCTAAATCTTTTCATGAAAATTTTCAACTTTTTTGATGCCGAAATAGTTCATGAATATTTTCAACTTTTTTGAAGCCGAAATCTTTTCATGAAAATGTTCAACTTTTTTGAAACATAAATCTTTTCATGAAAATTTTAGACTTTTTTGCAGCCGAAATACTTCATGAAAATGTTCAACTTTTTTGAAGCCGAAATCTTTTCATGAAAATTTTCAACTTTTTGAATCCGAAATCTTTTCATTAAAATTTTCAATTTTTTTGAAGCCGAAATCTTTTCATGAAAATTTTCAACTTTTTGAAACCGAAATCTTTTCATGAAAATGGTCAACTTTTTTGAAGCCGAAATCTTTTCATGAAAATTTTCAACTTTTTGAAGCCGAAATCTTTTCATGAAAATTTTCAACTTTTTTGAAGCAGAAATCTTTTCATGAAAATCTTAGACTTTTTTGAAGTCGAAATCTTTTCATTTAAATTTTCAACTTTTTTGAAGCCGAAATCTTTTCATGAAAATTTTCCATTTTTTTGAAGCCGAAATACTTCATGAAAATTTTCAACTTTTTTGAAGCCGAAATCTTCTCTTGAAAATTTTCAACTTTTTGAAACCGAAATCTTTTCATGAAAATGGTCAGCTTTTTTGAAGCCGAAATCTTTTCATGAAAATTTTCAACTTTTTAAGCCGAAATCTTTTCATGAAAATTTTCAACTTTTTTGAAGCCGAAATCTTTTTGATGAAAATCTTCAACTTTTTTGAAGCCTAAATCTTTTCATGAAAATGTTCAACTTTTTTGAAGCCGAAATCTTTTCATGAAAATGTTCCATTTTTTTGAAGCCGAAATCTTTTCATGAATATGTTCAACTTTTTTGAAGCCGAAATCTTTTCATGAAAATGTTCAACTTTTTTGAAGCCGAAATCTTTTCATGAAAATGTTCAACTTTTTTGATGCCGAAATCTTTTCATGAAAATTTTCAACTTTTTGAAGCCCAAATCTTTTCATTAAAATTTTCATCTTTTTTGAAGCAGAAATCTTTTCATGAAAATCTTAGACTTTTTTGATACCGAAATAGTTCATGAAAATTTTCAATTTTTTTGTAGCCGAAATCTTTTCATGAAAATTTTCATCTTTTTTGAAGCATAAATCTTTTCATGAAAATTTTAGACTTTTTTGAAGTCGAAATAGTACATGAAAGTTTTCAACCTTTTTGAAGCTGAAATCTTTTCATGAAAATTTTCAACTTTTTTGAAGTCTAAATCTTTTCATGAAAATCTTCGACTTTTTTGAAGCCGAAATACATGATGAAAATATTCAACTTTTTTGAAGTCTAAATCTTTTCATGAAAATTTTCAACTTTTTTGAAGCAGAAATCTTTTCATGAAAATTTTCAACTTTTTTGATGCTGAAATAGTTCATGAAAATCTTCGACTTTTTTGAAGCCGAAATACTTCATGAAAATTTTCAACTTTTTTGAAACCTAAATCTTTTCATGAAAATTTTCAACTTTTTTGATGCCGAAATAGTTCATGAATATTTTCAACTTTTTTGAAGCCGAAATCTTTTCATGAAAATGTTCAACTTTTTTGAAACATAAATCTTTTCATGAAAATTTTAGACTTTTTTGCAGCCGAAATACTTCATGAAAATGTTCAACTTTTTTGAAGCCGAAATCTTTTCATGAAAATTTTCAACTTTTTGAAACCGAAATCTTTTCATGAAAATGGTCAACTTTTTTGAAGCCGAAATCTTTTCATGAAAATTTTCAACTTTTTGAAGCCGAAATCTTTTCATGAAAATTTTCAACTTTTTTGAAGCAGAAATCTTTTCATGAAAATCTTAGACTTTTTTGAAGTCGAAATCTTTTCATTTAAATTTTCAACTTTTTTGAAGCCGAAATCTTTTCATGAAAATTTTCCATTTTTTTGAAGCCGAAATACTTCATGAAAATTTTCAACTTTTTTGAAGCCGAAATCTTCTCTTGAAAATTTTCAACTTTTTGAAACCGAAATCTTTTCATGAAAATGGTCAGCTTTTTTGAAGCCGAAATCTTTTCATGAAAATTTTCAACTTTTTAAGCCGAAATCTTTTCATGAAAATTTTCAACTTTTTTGAAGCCGAAATCTTTTTGATGAAAATCTTCAACTTTTTTGAAGCCTAAATCTTTTCATGAAAATGTTCAACTTTTTTGAAGCCGAAATCTTTTCATGAAAATGTTCCATTTTTTTGAAGCCGAAATCTTTTCATGAATATGTTCAACTTTTTTGAAGCCGAAATCTTTTCATGAAAATGTTCAACTTTTTTGAAGCCGAAATCTTTTCATGAAAATGTTCAACTTTTTTGATGCCGAAATCTTTTCATGAAAATTTTCAACTTTTTGAAGCCCAAATCTTTTCATTAAAATTTTCATCTTTTTTGAAGCAGAAATCTTTTCATGAAAATCTTAGACTTTTTTGATACCGAAATAGTTCATGAAAATTTTCAATTTTTTTGTAGCCGAAATCTTTTCATGAAAATTTTCATCTTTTTTGAAGCATAAATCTTTTCATGAAAATTTTAGACTTTTTTGAAGTCGAAATAGTACATGAAAGTTTTCAACCTTTTTGAAGCTGAAATCTTTTCATGAAAATTTTCAACTTTTTTGAAGTCTAAATCTTTTCATGAAAATCTTCGACTTTTTTGAAGCCGAAATACATGATGAAAATATTCAACTTTTTTGAAGTCTAAATCTTTTCATGAAAATTTTCAACTTTTTTGAAGCAGAAATCTTTTCATGAAAATTTTCAACTTTTTTGATGCTGAAATAGTTCATGAAAATCTTCGACTTTTTTGAAGCCGAAATACTTCATGAAAATTTTCAACTTTTTTGAAACCTAAATCTTTTCATGAAAATTTTCAACTTTTTTGATGCCGAAATAGTTCATGAATATTTTCAACTTTTTTGAAGCCGAAATCTTTTCATGAAAATGTTCAACTTTTTTGAAACATAAATCTTTTCATGAAAATTTTAGACTTTTTTGCAGCCGAAATACTTCATGAAAATGTTCAACTTTTTTGAAGCCGAAATCTTTTCATGAAAATTTTCAACTTTTTGAAACCGAAATCTTTTCATGAAAATGGTCAACTTTTTTGAAGCCGAAATCTTTTCATGAAAATTTTCAACTTTTTGAAGCCGAAATCTTTTCATGAAAATTTTCAACTTTTTTGAAGCAGAAATCTTTTCATGAAAATCTTAGACTTTTTTGAAGTCGAAATCTTTTCATTTAAATTTTCAACTTTTTTGAAGCCGAAATCTTTTCATGAAAATTTTCCATTTTTTTGAAGCCGAAATACTTCATGAAAATTTTCAACTTTTTTGAAGCCGAAATCTTTTCTTGAAAATTTTCAACTTTTTGAAACCGAAATCTTTTCATGAAAATGGTCAGCTTTTTTGAAGCCGAAATCTTTTCATGAAAATTTTCAACTTTTTAAGCCGAAATCTTTTCATGAAAATTTTCAACTTTTTTGAAGCCGAAATCTTTTTGATGAAAATCTTCAACTTTTTTGAAGCCTAAATCTTTTCATGAAAATGTTCAACTTTTTTGAAGCCGAAATCTTTTCATGAAAATGTTCCATTTTTTTGAAGCCGAAATCTTTTCATGAATATGTTCAACTTTTTTGAAGCCGAAATCTTTTCATGAAAATGTTCAACTTTTTTGAAGCCGAAATCTTTTCATGAAAATGTTCAACTTTTTTGATGCCGAAATCTTTTCATGAAAATTTTCAACTTTTTGAAGCCCAAATCTTTTCATTAAAATTTTCATCTTTTTTGAAGCAGAAATCTTTTCATGAAAATCTTAGACTTTTTTGATACCGAAAAAGTTCATGAAAATTTTCAATTTTTTGGAAGCCGAAATCTTTTCATGAAAATTTTCATCTTTTTTGAAGCATAAATCTTTTCATGAAAATTTTAGACTTTTTTGAAGTCGAAATAGTACATGAAAGTTTTCAACCTTTTTGAAGCTGAAATCTTTTCATGAAAATTTTCAACTTTTTGAAACCAAAATCTTTTCATGAAAATTTTCAACTTTTTTGAAGCCGAAATCTTTTCATGAAAATCTTCGACTTTTATGAAGTCGAAATAGTTCATGAAAGTTTTCAACCTTTTTGAAGCCAAAATCCTGTCATGAAAATTTTCAACTTTTTTGAAGCAGAAATCTTTTCATGAAAATTTTCAACTTTTTGAAACAAAAAACTTTTCATGAAAATGTTCAACTTTTTTGAAGCCGAGATCTTTTCATGAAAATTTTCAACTTTTTTGAAGCAGAAATCTTTTCATGAAAATGTTCAACTTTTTTGAAGCCAAAATACTTCATGAAAATTTTCAACTTTTTTGAAACCTAAATCTTTTCATGAAAATTTTCAACTTTTTTGAAGCCGAAATCTTTTCATGAAAATGTTCCATTTTTTTGAAGCCGATATATTTCATGAAAATGTTCAACTTTTTTGAAGCCGAGAACTTTTCATGAAAATGTTCAACTTTTTGAAACCGAAATCTTTTCATGAAAATTTTCAACTTTTTTGAAGCCAAAATCTTTTCATGAAAATGGTCAACTTTTTGAAGCCGAAATCTTTTCATGAAAATTTTCAACTTTTTGAAGCAGAAATCTTTTCATGAAAATGTTCAAGTTTTTTGAAGCCGAAATAGTTCATGAAAATTTTAGACTTTTTTGAAGCCGAAATACTTCATGAAAATTTTCAACTTTTTTGAACCCGAAATCTTTTCATGAAAATGTTCAACTTTTTTGAAGCCGAAATCTTTTCATGAAAATGTTCCATTTTTTTGAAGCCGAAATAGTTCATGAAAATTTTCAACTTTTTGAAACAAAAATCTTTTCATGAAAATTTTCAACTTTTTTGAAGCCGGAATCTTTTCATGAAAATCTTAGAATTTTTTTAATTCGAAATCTTTTTATGTAAATTTTCAACTTTTTTGAAGTCGAAATCTTTTCATGTAAATTTTCAACTTTTTTGAAGCCGAAATCTTTTCATGAAAATTTTCAACTTTTTTGAAACCAAAATCTTTTCATGAAAATTTTCAACTTTTTTGAATCAGAAATCTTTTCATGAAAATGTTCAACTTTTTTGTAGCCGAAATCTTTTCATGAAAATCTTCAACTTTTTTGAAGCCGAAATAATTCATGAAAGTTTTTGACTTTTTTGAAGCCGAAATCTTTTAATGTAAATTTTCAACTTTTTGAAGCCGAAATCTTTTCATGAAAATTTTCAACTTTTTTGAAGCCGAAATCTTTTCATGAAAAAGGTCAAAATTTTTGAAGCCGAAATCTTTTCATGAAAATTTTCAACTTTTTGAAGCCGAAATCTTTTCATTTAAATTTTCATCTTTTTTGAAGCCGAAATCTTTTCATGAAAATTTTCCATTTTTTTGAAGCCGAAATACTTCATGAAAATTTTCAACTTTTTTGAAGCAGAAATCTTTTCATGAAAATTTTCAACTTTTTGAAACCGAAAACTTTTCATGAAAATGTTCAACTTTTTTGAAGCCGAGATCTTTTCTTGAAAATTTTCAACTTTTTTGAAGCAGAAATCTTTTCATGAAAATTTTCAACTTTTTTGATGCCGAAATCTTTTCATGAAAATTTTCAACTTTTTGAAGCCCAAATCTTTTCATGAAAATTTTCATCTTTTTTGAAGCATAAATCTTTTCATGAAAATTTTAGACTTTTTTGAAGTCGAAATAGTTCATGAAAGTTTTCAACCTTTTTGAAGCTGAAATCTTTTCATGAAAATTTTCAACTTTTTGAAACCAAAA